>NC_081418.1:48199467-48483883 GCF_949786415.1 Peromyscus eremicus
GTCTTTGGTCTGAGGCAGCAGATTTCAAACAGTTCTGGTGCAGATGGATGACTGGGCCGTGCCAACAGACACCATCCAGAACCATCTGGTCCAGTTCTACTGAGCTGACTGACAAGGCATCAAGGAGGACAGGCAGCTGCTGACTCTTTCCCTCCTCGGTTCCTCCCTTCTTCTCTTGGTCCTCCACCTACATCTTCTGCACTGAACCATCTCCATTATCTAGCATTGAAAGATGGCAAACGACAGCTATCTAGAAAATATCCAATCATCTCTGGAGAATTTCAAAGGCTGGTGACTTATCTTATTTCTTTAACAGGGAGCACCCTCCCTGTGCCCCCAATTATTTTCCTTTTAGTTTTCCAAAAACCTGGATTTACATATACATCCTTTGATGGCTCTAAATGAAATAAAATGGAGGCTATTTGGGGTTATTACTAGTCCATATAATGAATATTTTTTAATGGGGAAATGATCTCTCAGCAATATGTACATTTAATGAGGTACATCTCATTAAATAGGTTGATTTTTAAGGTTCATGTGCAGGATACTCACTTTGTTATTAAGAAGGCTGCACAATCTTACCCCCACCCACCTCTCCTGCCATTCATACTGCTGCTCTGTCTGAACCTCAATTTACACCCAAGATCTGGCCAGAAATGAAGAACCATGGCTTGAAGTACTGAAATACATCAAGAATTACTCTTTGGATAATTTAAGTAAACTATTTACAGACCTCCACTTACCAAGTGATGGAGCCCATAGACCTCTTTTCCTTGAGAGTCTGTAATCTTACGTGGTACTTTTTAGCTTCCTGGAGACTTAGAGCTATTTGAAGTTTTGAGAGTTGGGAAAATTGTCACATCTGAAAGAGAACTCCCTAGACAGTTTAAGCAAAATCTGGAGACAAAAAAATCTAGAAGGATCCTAATGGGTATGAAGACTTTCCTTCTACTACTACCTAACGTTTTGCCACAGATTCAGCCATTATTAATGGTCAACTTAATCTTCTTTGCTTCTTGTCAGACAAATCACTCCTGGTAACTAAGATCCTTCCCTCTCAAATTCTGAAGTCGCATTCCCTGTCCATTTTCTATTGCATGGACCCTGCTGCTTGAGAGTCCCATAGAATATGGTGATCAATGAATTCACAAAGGAAGCATGCCCAGAGGAAAGGAACTGACCACATTCATTGAAAGAGAGTTCTATCTACTATACTTTCTGGATAGTATTATGCTTAGGGGCTGTACAAGTATGTACAAGTATGTAATATGGCCAAATTTAGCAAGTTTTTAACATGTGATCTTGTTATATGTTCATCTTGATGTTTATTATAATATTTTTCACAAAACAATGTGAGACCTGTCTATCACTGAAATGTTTATCCAGAAAGGGCAGAAATACACGATGGAAAGCAAAGAATGAGCTAGTTCATTTATTAGCAAGGCATAACAGCAATGGTACACTATTATGAGAAATAGGCCATATGACAAAAACAGTTGTGCTGTAATATGCATAGTGAGTGCACAAGGAATGTAAATTCACTTTCTTCTAACAATAAACTTGCATATGTATATTTATGCATCCATCTAATGGATTTAATTCTATATAGACACCAGGAAGGTAGGGAAGGCATCACACCAACCGAGTGCTATCCTATGGAGTATATGAGGGAGGGAGGTGAAGCTAAGCCTGATTCTGGCTGTGTGTGCAGTTTATAAACTAACAGAAGCCAGGATTATGCACCTTCGTAGACAACACAATATGAATGGCTCACTTAGGAAAGCCCAGGAAACTTAAAAGAACCTTGATGATATCAAAGACAAATAAATGTTGGAAGGGTGAAAAATGGAGCAAGAATGAGGGAAGTATGTTGCCAAAGAGGACTTTACAACTTAAGCCATGGTCCTGAAACAGCTTCTATTGGATGTTCTTAGTAAACGATGACCTCATGGGAAGGAGTGCAATTCTTCTCTTTTACTCAGACAGACAATCAGAAGACACCTGAGTGACAGTGATGCTAGAGGAGCGTAACACTGAAGAAACTGCAGTTTTGGCTTCACACAACTTTCATGATCAGTCCATTGTGGGCAATGCATTTCCATCAGGTAAAGACCTCACCATGCCCTCACCAAGTGCCTGGCAGACAGGCATGCTGGATTCATGGCTGTCCACCAATGCAATGTGGACAATGACTCCAATTCGAGCAAAAAAAAAAAAAAGTGAGAAAACAAGGGGCTAGGTATTAGTTCTCAGGCAGGATTTAATGTCATAGAAATGCATCGGTGTTCATGTGTTTCTGAAAGCCACCTAGAATTAATTAGATATGATTAATATAGTTCTTCTCTGAACTACTACTTGGCAAGCATATGCAAAAGCTGTTCTTAATTTATATTCAATTATGCATAACTAATGCACACAGCATCCCTGTTATACACTCCAGTAGGTTATTCAATTAGGCAATATTCACCTAGCATTTAACTATACCTTCAGTGTGAATGAAATTTGTCTTTCATAAAAACTGAACAGAAGTCATTTGAGCTGAGAATCACTGCTTCATTTAATAAGGTCCAGTCCATGATCATCTTTCTCTTAAACATTTCTTACCCATCCACTCTTTATTCTCCATCATCTATTTATTCACTTTCTCTTTTTAAAAATATTTTAATTTTATGTATTTATTTAAAACCAACTTACAAGGGAACTTGTTTCTAGATTGCATTTTCGTGCATATTTTATTTTGGTTGATTCTTCTAGCTCCTCTCCCTTCTCATCTCTCTACTCCTCACTGTACCCCTTTGGTTTCAGTGCTCCACCCTTCCACTTTGTTCTATTTTTCCCCACTTCCTTCCCTTAGAACTTCTTCTCCCACACCCATTTCTAGTTTCCTGGCCTTTACCCATGTTTACTCCTGCCCAGGCACACTGATTTAGCAACTAGAAGCTACTATCTACATACAAGGAAGAACAAACAGTACTTGTCTCTCTGAGCATTGGTTACCTTACTTAATATAATATTTCCCAGTTCCATCTGTTTTCCTGAAATTTTCATAATTTTCTTTTAAGCTAGTTGGTTCATAGATAAAGGAATCACTTGGACAAATCCATTTTGCACTTACTATTGAATGCTATCATCACTAAAATTTCTCAAGTGAAATTGATAATATTCAAAGGTCCACAGGGCCTTCCTGGAGAAACGCTGAGACTTAGATCATACATAAAAACGTTTCTGAAACCCCAAGTACACTTGGCTTTAACATGCCCGGCCAGAGTTATAGCTGTTTTTATTCTTCCTGGCTGTATTTCTTCCAGTTCCTCTTCCTTTCTCCTTCTTCCTTCCTCACCCAGACTTCACACCTGCCACAGAGCCTCCTCATGTCCCTCAGAGAGTCTTGGGCTCTATACTGCTGACATTTGAGGATAGGTAATTCATTGCTGTAGGAGACGCCCCTGCTTTGTATTCATATATATTTAGTGATGCCATTGGCTTCCACTCAACAGATTCCAAGAAATATCTACAGGCATTGCCAGATGTCTCATATTGGGACCAAAAATCATCCTTAATTAAGAATCATGACAATAGTTGAATCATCAATTCCTAGAGTACCATGTACACACCTGGTACACATGCAGGCACTCATACATCTACATGAAAGGAAAACAAACTTCAAACAGAAGTTCCTTCCCGAGCTCTGCCTTTTTTCTGGGTTCCGATAAATTAATTCTAACTTTCAAACTAGTTTCAGTTTAGACCAAAACAATCCATCCCCTCTTCACTTCATGACTTGGGTTTAAAATGGACATTATTTCTAAAACAAGATGGGGGGAGAAGGAGTTATCTTATGACAGATGGCCTCAGGAAGCATTGTTTATCAAATAAAGTCTAATTTATTTATCAATTCCAGCTTATTTGCCAATCTGAAGAAGATATGAACATGGACACAGTCTATTTGGCAGTTAGCAGTTACACCAGATGCCATTAGCGTGAAAGGGCTTTTTGTATTTTGGCACCAGAGATGTGTATGCTGGACCTTTCAGCAGATCATAAACAGCCAGCACGTTCTTATGTGACCCACGCTGCCTTGTTAGGTTAATGCAAGGGGTCATTTTCTGAGCCCCCATGCTTTGCTGCCCGTTCATTGCAGCCTTGGATAAGGAAGACACGAAATCAAGGAAACAGGGATTTGTGTAGGCAGCAGGAGCCACCATGTGGCTCACTAACAGGGCATCTTGGGCACATGTACATCTCTGAGGGTCTGTTTTGTTTTGTTGTTTGTTTTCCTGACTTAAAAAAAAAAGTCAACTAAAACCCCAGCTAGCCATCAGTGGGCTGACAAGAATCTGCCAAGTTGTTTTAACTTACTGGTGTTTATTCATTCCCCCTTGCATATATAGTAAAGTTCATCAGAGAGGAGTTAAGACATTTTGCAGTCCTGTTTCCTAAAGCTTATTCTCCTACGTCACCAACTCCCACTGAGACAGTCCAGATATCCTGATGTTACAGCTTCTGGGTTAGGAAACAAAATTTAGTATTGAATTTCCCATCGGGTGGTTTTGTCATGTTCTACATAAAAGAGAGTGGCACCAACACCGGTATGTTTTATCTGCACTTTGGGAAGATGCAGAAGTCAGCAGACTGCTCAAGGGCACCTGGCACTCTTCCCTCTTCTTCGCTCTTCCAAGCAGTCTGTGCTTGGCTCTTAGGCGCCACCTTCTCCTCACCCAGCACTCTGAGGCTAGGGTTGGTTTCCATGGCTCTTTGAGACTGATCATTCTCCCCACTTGCTGGTGAGGACACACAGAACGGCAGTGAGACCTCTTTATTATCTAAGCTCGTCCCAGATGATCTCCTCCAACCCAGCAGGCCTAAGTTCCATTCGTTTGCTCAGGATTCTCCACATTTTTTATCTCCAAGGTGGGGATTTTGAGTGGGCTTTACTATTCATATTTCCAACTTAAAACTGCTCACCAAAGTTCTTGGATTCTTACAGACTCATCAAGATCAGTATGGTCCTTCTAATGCACTCCTCCCCTGATAATCCCAATAAAGTGTGAAGGTTTATTTCCTGCAGCCCCTTGACTCCACCTGCTCACCTTTGCTATTTGGGAGACCCCTCTTTGTGCTAGAGTAATTCTAGAATATTCTCTCTCTGTATATGTCTCTCTGTCTCTTCTAGATGCACACATGTAACACACACACACACACACACACACACACACACACACACACACACGCATGCATGTAAAGAGAAGATCCTGGGCTTCTTTATTACCCAAAGGCCCCTGATTACTCTTTGTTCCTTCATTTCAGCATGATAAGGGGGAGGTTGGTGATGGTCTGATACTCATCCTTGATCACTATCCTTGTTATTCTGTATGCTCAATGTACAGAAGCTTTTGATGTGACATTTATATCATGGCAATGTTGACACCAAAGTCTGAGTTGACTGTAACTCATCAAAAAGTACAAAAATACTTTGGAAAAAAGTCATTAATATTTTCCATGTTGTCACTACTTAACAGGAAATGAGACAAATATCCCTATCATACTCTTCAGTGTCACTTATCTCCTAATCCGGGTGGATACAAAGTGACATAAGGAGTCATGGTTAAAAAAGATGCATGTTCAACAGTCTTCCATCAAAATGACAATAGCTTGCATGACAGTTCAGCTTATTAGTACATGAGTTTCATAAAACTAGTTAGGATCAGTGCTTAAAGTATTTTGGCAAAATTGCAAAAGTTCAAAATTTTCAGGAGGAAAAGTTTAAACCTTTGTTAAAACAATAGATTTTCTTCAGTCTAATTCCAGATACCAACTGTTAGCTACCGGCTCCAGTCTATAAAAGCTGATAAATTTTCCTTTAAAATGTTGATATAAAGCATCCTAGAGTGATTCAGTGGTTTGTTATCTTTGGGTCACCTTAAGTGACTTCTCCTTTCAGTCACAGCCAGATGTGACTGAGTATTCTGGAATAGTAGAACATGTGAGAGACATAAACATAGAAATAAAAACACCAAGGCCATCCCTGTCTTTTAGTCTAAAGATAAACGTGCTGCCTTGGCTGAGGGTACAGAGTAGATCTTAACAGGGAAAGACTGCTACTCAGGCCATTTCAAGGTCTTCTTTAAACTGTAGTTGTTATTGTTTTTATAAAAGAGATGGCATACTATAATTATTTGAGTACAGAAAAATAGACACTTAAACCCAAGTGAGCTAGATGAGGGCTTTCACAGCCACAGTATTTCATGACAATGGTCAGCAAAGGACTGTATACACATGGTGGTCTCATAGATTGTATCTCCTGATGTCACTGGTGCCATACTACCTAAGTTTGTGTAAGTGCACTCTGTGGTAGCCACACAATTAAATGCATTTCTCCTGATGTGTCCTCATTATGTGACCAACTCAACATTTTAAGTCCCCTGTCATATGGAGACATAAAATGATCTACAGAGATTTTATTTGGAGAAGTTGTTGGAAAGTTATGACTCTCATACAGCCCTCCTAGCATGGAAGGACAAATGGCTTCTAAGAGAAGTAGGGGCAATCAGAGAGAATTGTAGGCTTGTCTTACAATCTGGGTGAAAACTATGCATCAAACCTACACCATGTCTGAGAAACTGGGTAGATGAAATGATGGATAAGGAGATGTGGGCAGCACAAGAAGGTCAGAGAGAAGGGAAGAAACTGCACTTCCAAAGTGGGGCGAGGACAACTGAGGTTCTCCTGATGAGGGCAGGTAAGAGCCCAAAGATAAGAGCCTATCAGATTTCCATCCAGAAGACAAGAATGGGAGAAGCCTGTTACATTAGAGAACTTTGGATCAACTCTATAGGAAGCAGGGTATCTCTTCTCTGGGTGTGAGGGAAGCCACCTGGAACCAGGATAGAATCTAGCCCAGGGTGAAATTGTTAGAAAAAGAACAAATCAGAAAGATCAGCAGACAAATGGAACATAAACCATAACTGACTGATATGTAAAGCCCACCTTGATCTAATGTTGTGCTTATAAGACCCAATATGCACATTCTCTGCTGAGCTAGCTTGAGTTAAGATTTGCTGGTATATATATAATTAAAAACACTTCATTTTTATCATTTTTTCCAAATTATCTGAGAGAGTGTCTACAGTCTAGATTTGTACTAGACTACATCAGTACAAAATCTGGAAAATGCAAAATAATCAGAATAACAACTTCATGTGGTTCTCTATGGATTAAGCCTATCCCAGGATAATATGTGGACTCTAAATTGTACATGCAGTAAAAGAGGGAATTCGACTATCTGGGAAAAAAAAGGAACAAGTAGAAGCAATTATGAGTTACCTGGTAATGAACTCTCTGTGACTCAGAAGAAACTGACTGCAAGTCCTAATGAAAAAAAGGAGAGAGGGGGAAAAAATCCATACTTTACAGTTAGCTTGAACAGCCATTCCACATTTCTACCAACTGAACTCCCAATTCAATATCACCATGTTTATCTGAGAGGTTTCTTCATTCATCAAGGTTGGCCAATGAAGTTCATGCCAGAAACAATAATATCACACTAACTTTGATTGAGAGAAGATGGGTCATTTGTGTTTTACCACTCAGGGGGTTTATAGGTTAGTGATATCCAACTAGCGGTTTTGTTATAATAAATGGAAATCCAGTTTCATTTGCATCTAAACTCTCTGGCTTATAGAGAAATCTTCTTGGGCAACCTTAAATGCCTAGAATTTATCTTGTACTAAACATATATATTACCATACACTTAAAAGATTCTTGGCAAACAGGAGTATTCGTAAACATCAATCAAGAAAAAGTAACCACTGACCATGTCCATGTCATCACAACAGGCAGGTTGACAGATGTGAAAGAAAATGGGCTTTTGACAGCTGATTCTGAAGACAGACCCCCCTTTATAAAGTTTGATAACTAAGTTGTCACCACTATCATAAGCCTCAGGCATCCTTGCTAATGAGTATGCTAATCCTCTGTACAGATGTCAGCAGTCTTGGGTACCTCTGTCCTTACACCTGCTTCCCAAAGGGTTTGTCATCTGGCTCCATGCCCACGTCACCTTTGAAACTTCTCTTTACTTATTGAGATCATTTTTTCCCTACTAAATCTACTTTTAGTTGAATATTAGTGCGATAAGCATGCCAATAACTTGGGTAAGTTGATTTTCGACAAAGCCAACTAATTAGCTAAGTGTTTTGCCACTGGGCAGTAAGGCTAAATCACTTGAGTATTAAATGTTCTTTAAAATGAAAGAAGATATAGTATTAGTTATGAGTCCCTTTTAAAGAAGATTTTATTTTATTTGTATTTACATGTATGTATGTATGTATGTCTTTGTGTGTATGCACACACATGTGTGCTCATGGAAATTAGAAATGATGTCAGATCTCTTGGATCTGGAGTTACAGGTGATTGAGAGCCATACCACATTGATGGTGGGATCTGAACACAGTCCTCTGGAAGAGCAGCAAAGGTTCTTAACTACTGAGTCAACTCCTCAGTCTATAAATCCCCACCCCGTTTTTACTAAGGTTTAATGTATAACAGTCCACAGTAAAATGAAGTATTACTTTGAAAACTGAGAAACTATAGGTTATTTAAATTTAGATTAGGACCCAAGTTGCATGCTAAATGTTCACAGATGTTTTATTCTTTAAGTAGTCACCCACACTAAAAATAGCTAAACAAAGCCACAACTATAAAATTTACTGACTTTCTAATTCACACTGGTGTTCAAATTTTGGCATTTACCCCTAAATATATTTTGGTCCATAATTATACCTATACCCTTAAGAATTTTACGGATGAAATTAATTTTTAGAACCATCAGTATGTGCTTCCTACTCAAATTCATTTCTAGGGAAATATAATGTTCAAAGATAAGTGACCACAAGTTAGCAGGATTTAAAAACTATACATCAGCTTTATTTACAATTCATTTAGGTTTATTTGGTCATGTATTATGTATTAAATGGAACAGAGATGTTCCTCTAGGAGAATCCTTCAAATCGCCTATTAGTTTTCAAATACAACTATTTCAATTAGCACCATTTGAGGAAAGATAATCTAATGAGAATGGGAGTCCTTCATCTGGAAGCAGTGATGGAGAGAAATGTTTATGCTTCTACCACTCCTGGGATGGAGATAGCTGCCCACCCCTACCTGCCACACCTACATATACACAATTTTGCCAAAACAACCAACAGTAATTGTAATGATGAGTTTGGGTCTCTTGACTTTGCTGGCTCAGGTCAAACTCATGAGAAGGTCATCTATGAGATTGATCCCTTCCTGTTTTTCAGTGGCAAGACCAGACTAAGGGAAAATTTACAGGCCAACAAATCATCTATTTGGTTCTGATATATCTCCATGGATAAGTTTCTTTTTCCTGTGGAAGAAGTTTCATTTAAAAAACAAAATCTGTCTCTGACAGAAGTCTGTGCTAGACTCAAAACATCAAGTAGCTTCAAATCTCCATGTTCTTTCACTATTTATTAGCTCTTATGAAATTTTGAATAACTATAAGTATAGAGCTATGTAGCCTGGCAAAAAGGCAGTATTTCCAAGCTAGATGATAGCCATGGAATACACCCGGGCATCAGCACCTGTAGTTAATCATTCGGTCCTCTCACAGCAACCGGCAGAGGGAACCACTGGTAGAGTTGGGAGGGTATACGCTCGACAGACAAGGCCACAGTGCCACTTCCTCATCACATGCGTCATTTCAGAAATACACACACACACATGCATATACGCATATGTGTACAGAGTTGTAATTTCTTACTTGAGGGAAAATCTAAAGAGAATAAATAACAAATCAACTTACCTCCTGTAGGCGATCTATGTACATACGGCAAGTCTCCAAATCACAGTCTCCACGAACAACTAGAATACCCAGAGGGATGGCTGAGGAAGAAGGAAAACAGAACATCTAAAATAACATATCTGGTCTTTAGACTGACTTAAATATGTTTTTCATGGGTAGAAAGAATCTTACAGGCTTTATGGAAATCTGGATACAAGCATGAATAGAAGTAAGTATACGCTCTATAAAACCCCCTCGGTGGTCTCCAGGAGCTTCTTCTCCTTCCCAGCAGGTGCCATATATTTGCCCTGTTTGACTCATGTGGTCCCCGCCACCTGGATTTTACCTCCATGGCCCTGATATGAAATATACTGTCTAATATCACAGTAACAATAGGACTGGAGAAATAGGCAGCTGCTCACTGCCAGCTGATAATAAATGCCCCGCATTTGCAATGGACAGCATGAAGGCATAGCCTGAGGAAGTAATTAATCATTCAGGATTCTGGACACTCACCCTCTCCCCTCCTGAACACACTAGCTTCGTCTTTTGGCACATTTGCAACAGCTTGCTATTTCTAAAACGGAAGCTATTCAAATACTGCTGCTGCCTGATGGGTAACAGCAGAATTAAATACCTAAAACTGAAGGAGGAGGGAAAGGAGGAAGGAGTAAGCAGGAGGACCTAGGAAGAAAAGATCCTTGAAGATAAGTTGTCATAAACCAAAGTAATTTTAAAGCAATTCAGCATTAAGTGTGGTACCATCAAGACCTTGGGTAAGGTTAAGGAGAAGTCTAATTATCTACTTACTTAGATATTCTGTTTAGGTAACAAGATGCTACACACTGGTTTTAGTGGGCAGACCTTCCTACTTCAAATATAAACATTGTGATTTCTGAAATACTGAAAAAATATTCCCCTTCCCAAAACAAAAAAGTCCACACTTCTTATTTTAAAGTACAGTTGCAATATTAGATCCATGACTTAACACAAATATGTCAAATCCATCAGCAAGAAAGTAGAAATCAACTATATGACTGTGGTGTTCACTGTTTTCAAGTCTTTCATGGATTAAATTTAGTTTTAAAGCTTAACAATAAACAAATAAAATTATAAAGTCAGGGGTTATAAAAAATTAAAAACAGGATAATATACATTTAAATATATAAAAATGTCTTGAGTAACTCTCAAAGTAGTAAAGGAACGAATGAATAAAATAAATAAATAAATAAATGAATAAATAAATGAATAAATAAATAAAATTGTAAGTATGACATAATTTATACTAATGGTATTCTCTGAAGCATAAAAACCCCCTTTGGTCTTTTATCTGGAAAAGCAGGAATGGTCTCAAGAATAAGAAACAGCCCCTTCCTCAACATTGTTCCCTGGATTGATTTCCACTAGGGAGAACAGATCAATACCACTTCTTCCTTCCTGAAGGTTCCTCAAGTCCTGCATACATCAATCTTTGGAGCATCCATCACCTTGTTGGACTCTGTAAGCCTGTGGGTAAGTATGAATACTTATGCATCAAGGATAAAGCCTTGTTACTCTCCATGCATGGTAGAGAAATGGTAGGTACTCAAAACATGTGTGTAAAAAGAAAGACGATGAATTAGCACTCCTTCAAACGTGAAAGAGTAAAGTGTGCCTTTACAACACACATCGTTTTTGAGGGGTAGACAAAAGTAGAAGCGGAAAAATAAAGACCATGTGTGGGGTTCCAACTCACTTCTGGTTGTTCTTCAAGAAAGCTAAGTGAGGGGGTCAATAAGTAGGAGTTGAAGATGCCTCTGCGTGCCGTATGTTTGGGAGGATAACCTTGGATGACTACAGCTTCCTCCTTTTTGACAGTAAAGAGAAGCATTAAGATGTTTTAGAGTGGTACCCAGACATTGGGGAAAGGGAATGGAAAGGAAGAACAAGCACCACTTTAAGGCACTCCTGAAGGGGATCCTCCAGGCATGCTGTGCTTTAACACCAGCACAGCACAGGCTGAGTCACAAATTACAGCCCAGTCTGGGTGACACAGAAAATTCCAGGGTGAGCCACAGAGTGAGACGGCCTTAAAACAAGCAAGCAAACAAAGGAAGGAAACCGTCCTCAGCTATACTATCAGATAAATCCAACTATGGTGACCCGCCAAGCTAAGAGTTAAATAATGTTTTAATAGTTGGAGAATGGTGAGGAAAGACACAGGTTTTGGTCTAGGTATAGAAGTGAGTCAAAAGTTGTGGAAACTGAATATAGCTATAATTCAGGCAGTTTACATGGAAATCTTTCTGATATGCAAAATACTTCCTCTTAATTTCAAATCTGAAGAAGTAAAACTCAATCAATACTTAACTATTTTCTTATATTTGGAGATAAACTTCAGAGAAATTAAGAATATGCCTTCCAATACCTCTGATCTCCTTCAGTTATCAATACCTGGAGTTACTCTTGTCTGAATATAAACTAACCAATGTACCCTAATTACAGGTATTTTAAACTATAGTTAGATAATGAATGTTTATGGTTGAGAATCCACCAGGAACAACTAGAAAAGCTGTTTTTCAAAGATGTGTAACTCATGTCCACTACATGGACAATCGACTGCTTTTGCCGACTGTTGAAATGGGTGACTGAAAATAACTGTATTTGACTAAATGATGCTTAGCTATTGGAGAAGCCACTTCACCGCAAGGTTGTGCTCAGTGGTCAGGTGCACTCTCAGAAGGTAGCAGTGTGCAGGAGGAAGTGTCCACAGCCACACATGGCCTCTACTTCCGGCACTGTTTTGGACTTGAGAACTGTTCAGCTTAGCTCTTTGTTCTTTCTCAGACATTACTCAATCCCTTTTAGCCTTGGCCTGAAAACTACTGTGTTTAGACAAGGTATTTGCAGAATTTTGTAATGATGAAATTTCACACCATATTTAAAATTGGATTAAACCATCAATGTTGGTTCTTCTTCACCACCTTTTGGACATCTTCCATTAGAAAATGGTATCATTCTACTACAAGGGTCAGCTAGTGTTAGAAGTTCCATGATTATATACCCTTGTTTAAGAAAAAGTCATTTCCACTCTTTCTGCAAATGAGAAAAAAATAACTGTACTGAAAAAATGTCACAGTCACCTTGATTCGGGGCTTATGTGATAAGAAGAAACCAGAAACTTGTGGGAAATGAACACCTTCCTTTTGCATTATTAATAACCAGCTGCCAAACTTCATTTCAAAGTTTCCTCCATTTCAGTTAAGAATAGTACAAAGAATGTCTCTGGCCTGAGCCTTAGTGTCCCTGCAACTGTTTGGATTCATCTTCTGATCATCTTGGAGACTCTACCTTCAGTAAATGCCAACGAATAGCGATTCTACATAATGGGATATATATGAATATATATATATATATATATATATATATATATATATATTCGTTAGAATTTACAGTTTCTAACTAAGCAAAAGAAAAAGGAAAAGCTGTCTTCTTGAATAAAATGACAGATTTAGCAAACTTCTCTTTCCTCAAAAAATGTTAATGACTATAGTAAAAATGTAATTTTAAGACTAAAAAAAAATAGGATGTATTATCAAGGAGAATACAGAAACAAGAAGTGGAACAAAGATTAGTGACTTAGCCAGGGTCCCTCAGAGTCTATCACTAAAAGTGTAAGATAGACACAAAACAGGGAAAATATACAGAAATATGCAAGGATGGAATCCCATGGCATATCTTCCTTCATCACTCACAGAAGACAAATGCACCTGGAGGTAAATTTAAACAGGAATTCCAGCTCAACATATTCAGGAATTGAAGATTTCTCATAAATGGTTGGATCTCATCCAATCAAACATGATTTTTAGATTCTAAATAAAGTGTTGATAAGTTACTGCAACTTAATTATTGGAAAATTTCCTGATGAAAGAATTTTTAATTTTTTGTATATTTCCATGCATTTAACTGTATCCTCTGAGTTTAATTCTTATTTTCATCTTGTTGTCTTTCATTAGTTTTCATTATGTAAATTAAATCTCCTAATAACTTTTTGAAAGAATATCAAAGAGAACTAAAAGCGCAATAGAAAACAGAGAAAGAACTTCAAGTTTGGATGGAAGCTCATATCACGGAGATAAACAGTATTTACGAGAGACAGAACTCAACTGCCTCCTGGGCATTTGAAATTTTTCATTCTTGCCTTTGGCTTTATCTGAAGCTATTTGAAATTAAACACATGCGAATGCTTTGGGCCTCCAAACTTTCAGCATATTATGAAAGGATTTTCTCTATATCAAGAGACCCTATCTAAAGGGTTATGTCATAATTAAATCACAGTATGAACACCAACAAATCTAAAACTCTCTCAACTCCAAGAAGTTTAGAATTCTTTCTGAAAAAAGGAGAGGGGAGGAGAGGGGAAAGAAAAGGAGGAGAAGGAAAGGGAGACTCCTCCAAGGGCTTGCGTTAAGCACCACCAGGAATGTTAGAAACTGAGTGGAATAGGGCAGCTGAAGTTGGAGTGCTGTGTGTTAGATAACTAGATCCCTATTACTCCCTCATGTTAGGCACAGTTACTATCTAGAAAATGGTTAATAACTGGAAATTTGCAGAGTACAGTGACCTGGAACTTCATCCCCTCATGGGGCTTGCCAAAATCTGGCATCAAGGTATCTACAGTCTTGGCGTAAAGAACGACTCTTTTGAAATCTGATAAACCCATGGGGCAATGTGTTAACACAGTGGCAGACCTGCCCCCAACACTTGTTAAGGTCCAAGGCAGGAACATCACACTTGAATTTCATATACCTCTATAGTCATAGTTTTAACATATAGTTCCAAAATTGTGAGCGTAGGGTACACTTTCCTACTTTGCAAATAGACCTTTGCTGATGCCTGAAGGTGTCAGAATCAGAATTCTGGAGTACTGGAACAAAGCAGGGTGTCAGAGGCCCAAAGTCAGAGACCCCTTCTCTTTCCATCACATGCTCTATTCAGAACACTGAGGCCCTTGACATGTGGATAAACCAGAACACACCTCAGGATTCTCCAAAGCTCATGCAAACAGTTCCCTGTACCAGGGCTTGCTTGCATCCACACTAAGAACTGTCCCTTCGAGACTAGATCAGAGGAAGAGACCTGTAAACATCCAAAGAACAGGCTACGGCTACCTAGAACTGTGAGACCCTAAAGCCTAGTCAAGGGAAGCAGTAATAAGTGAAGCCTTTCCCTCAGCACTGACATAATCCAGGAAGCAGGGCTAAGCTGAAAAGGGCCACAGCAGGGCATGCTGAAGCCGGAGCTCTCCTCATCTGAACCTAATGGGAGCACCGACTTGGAATTCTCAAGGATCAATTTGCCTAGTTCATTAAAGAAGCTTGAAGTCCAAAACCTTTACCAAGAATCTTAGCACTCCTGGTCAGTTGTACATCTCTTGCTTATAGTTTTTTTTTAAAGATATATTAATTTTTATTTTAATTATGTATAGAGTTGTATGTCTTTGCATGAGTATGTATACATGAATGTGGGTGCTTGAAGAGACAAGCAGAGGTCATTGGGTGCCCGGGAGCTGAAGTTGTAGGCTACCCAAAGTATGCACTGGAAACCAAAGCCAGATCCTCTGTAAGAGCAGTAAGTGTTCTTAGCCACCAGCCCTCTCTCCAGCCTTGTCTCTCTTGTTTAACAATGAGCAGAAATGTGGAAAATGATCAGAAAACTGGGACATCTGTCTAACATAGAAGCTAGAGAGTAAAATAGAAGATGAAATAAAATGCAAAATGTAATAATGAAAAAGCTCTAAAAATACTATCTTTCAAATAATTGCAAAGTTTTGAGAAAATGGGTCCATCTGTGACACTGAAGTATGACTTGATGATGTTTGAAGAAGATGAAGAGTTTGAGGGGACAAGGCCTCACATAGAAAATAACCAAATATACTAAACACTTTGAAAATTGAAATTTCCTGGAATAAAAATACAGATCTCAGTCAAAATGCCAGGAGATAGAGTTAAGATAAAAGATAAATAAATAAATATAGATAGATAGATAGATAGATAGATAGATAGATAGATAGATAGATAGATAGATAGATAGATGGTGATATTGTGTTCCCCAAAATTTGTGCATCCTAATAAACTTATCTGGGGCCAGAGAACAGAAGAGACACTAGATATAGAGGCCAGAAAATGGTGGCACACATGCCTTTAATCCTAGCATTCCAGAGGCAGAAATCTGTCTGGATCTCTGTGAGTTCAAGGCCACACTGGAAACAGCCAGGCATGGTGACACATACCTTTAATCCCAGAAAGTGAGCCTTTAATCCCAGAAAGTGAGCCTTTAATCCCAGGAAGTGAGGGCAGAAAGCAGAAAGGTATATAAGGCGTGAAAACCAGGAACTAGGCTGGTTAAGCATTCAGGTTTTCGAGAAGCAGTTCAGCTGAGATTCATTTGGATAAGGACTCAGAGGCTTCCAGTCTGAGGAAACAGGATCAGCTGAGGAACTGGCGAGGTGAGGTAGCTGTGGCCTGTTCTGCTTCTCTGATCTTCCAGCATTCACCCCAATACCTGGCCTCAGGTTTGATTTTATTAATAAGTACCTTTAAGATTCATGCTACATATATATATATGGAAAACATAACAGGAAAGTAGAAGACTAAGAAGTCCAACATCAAAGTGTGAAAATCTAAAGAACATGAGAAAATAAGGAAATTGTCAGAGAATAAAAACCATTGGTTTCCAAACCGAAAAGCTCCACCAACCATCCAGCACAGCACTAAGATGAAGACACTCCACTGTGAAATTTAAGGGCATTGAGGACTTCCGTTTACACCTACAGACAAACGCTATTCTCTGTCATGATCAGAGAAGCTTCTCTTCGCCTTATACAGTGGGGAGTGCAGAGAATCATGACTAGCCAAGGTCCCTAGACCAAACGATGGCTGAAAGCTCAGCACTAAACAGGACAATGATAACATCCCCTCTAAGGCTCAGGGAACATGACTAAAGAGGGAGCAGAGGGCATAAAAGAGCAGAAGAAGGGAAAGGCTGTCAAATGTGGTCTTCAGGGTCTGACCCAGAGATTGTAATCTTACAGTAATCTTACAGACCCTGAGGTGGCCTATCCTGGGCCTTCACAAACTGAGCTTATCAACAGCAATCACAGACTGGTGAGGGACTCATGTGGCCCTATCCCTCCCTGCTGAACTGTTAGCTACTTTTGGATTCTGGGGGAGGGAGAGCCATTATCAGGTCTGTTGCCCACTGGAGAGCCCAACAGGATCCAAAGGATAGTTCCACACCCACTGGAGATGGACTCTGAGATGAAAGGCCACGGGCTACCTCCAGTTAACTCTGTTTTGTGCTGTGATTAGGAGGTGAGCTCATCAATCCCTGCTCCTACCATTCCTGCTACTCGTGTTATGCTTCTCCACCACAATGTTTATCCCTCTGGAACTGTGAGCCAAAACCAACTCTCCCTTCAGTTTCCTTGGTCACGGTGTTTTATCACAGCAATAGAAAGTAGCGTCTTACTTTGACTTCTATTGCTGTGATAAATATCAAGACCAAAATCAAGTTGGGGAAAGGATTTGTTTCGCCTAGAAGATTACAGTCAATCCTCAAGGGAAGTCAGAGCAGGAGCTCAAGGCAGGAACCTGGAGGCAAGTCCTGAAGCAGTACCATAGAGAAATGCTTCATCCTGATTTGTTCACCATGGCTTGCCCAGCGGCCTTTCTTATACAATCTAGGATCACCTGCCCAGTGCGCTTTGGCACCACCCTATCACACACCAATCATTGATTTTAAAAAAAAATGCCCTATAAACTTTCATATAGGCAATCTGAGGCATTTTCTCAACTGAGGTTCCTTTTCTAGTTGTGTCAAGTTGGCAAAAAAGAAAAAAAGAAGAAGAAAAGAGACAGTAATTGTCTTAGTTAGGGTTTCTATTGTTGTGAAGAGACACCATGACCACAGCAACTCTTATAAATAAAAACATCTAATTGGGGCTGGCTTGCAGTTTCTGAGGTTTAGTTGATTATCATTGTGATAGGACATGGCAGCATGCAGGCAGACGTGGTGCTGGAGAAGGAGCTGAGACTTCTACATCTTGATCCACAGGCAGCAGAAGAAGACTGTGAGCCACACTGGGAGTGGCTTGAGCATAGGAGACCTCAATGCCTGCCCCCAGAGTGACACACTTCCTCCAACAAGGCCACACCTACTCCAACAAGGCCACACCTCCTAATAATGCCACTCCTATAGGCCAAACATATGGGGGCCATTCCTATTTAAACTACCACAGCAACTAATACAATAATTTTAAAGCAAGAACGCTAAGGACAAAGGTTGTATGTACTTCAAGAGAGGAAACTCAGATCATGTACAAAAGATCTGCAACCAGAATGCTTTTAATTTCTCAGAGGTAAATTCTACTAGGGGAAAGCAGCAAAGCAGCAGCTGGCAAAGTCCTGTCTAACTGTTGACTCTGCAACAGGACACAGCCATTTACAGAATTCACGCTCAGGAACAGTATAATCCAGTCACAAAATAAATGAAAACAACCTCATAATTTTCAAGTAAATTTGTGACTTAGTGTTGCTCTGCATTTTTATGGCTGTCTTTGGCTGCACGCCCAGGTCACAAGCTGGACTAACCTGCAAGACTTTGCTGCATAATCTATACCATTAAACAAGCCCAAGCATGAATAAAGAATGAATGCCCTTTAGTGAGACGCTACTGGATTATTTACCCCAATAAAAGTTGAGTTTTGTTATAGGATGAAAAATGCATGAGATGGAAGAAATGGGAACTCCAAGGTCAAAGGACGTGAGCAAAGGGAATCTCCTGGCGTTGGCTAAAAAATCCCAGGACAAGAGAATCCAGAGACAGATGTGCACAAAATGGTCATCACTAAGACTATCATATCACTTATAGAGCTAGCTTTCAAACCAATGACAGGTTGTGGGAAACCCTAAACTAGCTAGATGTGCGAGTGTGTGTGCACAAGTGTGCATGTGTATGCAAGTGTATGTGTGTTCAAATGTGTGTGTGTGTGTGTGTGTGTGTATCTGTGTGTGTAAATATACACGGGAAATAACAACATTATTGTTCCCAGATGTGCTCTTCCTTAATCTACTCCTGAGACCAAGAGTTAGATTACAATAAATCAGAAAAATTGCCAAGACTTCCTTTTCCTAACAGCGCTTCCATTTAATAGTGGAAGCCATCCCAGCACCTGCCAAATGTTTCACAGAACTTATTTATCACAATAACCCGTAAATCCTCTCAGAACGGACCTTATGCACTCTTTTGGAAGCCAAAGCCAGATAGTGACCAGAGAGTCTTTGTAGCAGCCCTGGAAGCATTCTTCTAAAATTCATTGCATTGTTTGTTGTAGAGAGAGGATTCAGTTTGCTGACCCAGCCATTATCTGATTTAGAGATGTGTGCATCAAGAGAATGACATTACAAAACCCAGCACAATAGTTATCCTGATAGAAAAGGTAGGAAGGAGTACATGCTCTGCAAAAACAAAACAAAACCCAATAACAACAACAACAAACAAAAAACCCACTATGTGACAGATATATTTCTACTTTAGAATTAATCGCAAAACCTTTCCATTTTACATATATAGCATTATGGTACATTATGTATGCAAGTTAGATTGAGTTAAAGGATGCCCAAATAAGTGATAATGCCCTTTCTGGCTGTGAGAATGCCCAGAAAAGATGAACAGTGTTATCAGTTGACTAAATAAATAAGATCCACTTTTACCAGTGTAATGGGCATCATCTAATCTTTGGAGTGCCAGAAAACAACAAAAGAGCATCCTCTCCTCTCCACTACCCTCCCCTCCCCTCCCCTCCCCTCCTTCCCCCTCTCCTCCCCTTCTCTCCTTCCCCCTCCCCTCCTTCCCCTCCCCTCTCCTCCCTCCCCCTCTCCTCTCCTCTCCTCCTTCCCCCTCCCCTCCCCTCCTTCCCCCTCCCCCTCCCCTCCCCTCCTTCCCCCTCCCCTCCCCTCCTTCCCCCTCCCCTCCCTTCCTTCCCCCTCCCCTCCCCTCCTTCCCCCTCCCCTCCCCTCCTTCCCCCTCCCCTCTCCTCCTTCCCCCTCCCCTCCTTCCCCCTCCCCTCCCCTCCTTCCCCCTCCCCTCCCCTCCCCTTCTTCCCCCTCCCCTCCCCTCCTTCCCCCTCTCCTCCTTCCCCCTCCCCTCCCCTCCTTCCCCCTCCCTTCCCCTTCTTCCCCCTCCCCTCCCCTCCTTCCCCCTCTCCTCCTTCCCCCTCCCCTCCCCTCCTCTCTCCTTCCTCTCTCCTCTCTCTCTAAACTGGGATGCACCTCTTCTCTGGTCACCTGATGTTACAGCTCTTAGTTTCCTGGTGTTTGGACTACAGACTTTACCACAGCAGCAGTACTACTTCCACACCAGCTCTTGGGCTGTGAGCTTCAAGCTGGGAGGTACACCACTAGTTCCTGTGCATCTCAGGCTTTCCTGTCTCTGGCTTGCAGGTGACATAGGGTGGGACCTGTCCCACATAATCGCACAAGCTAGTCCCATCTCATAATAAATCCCTCATATAGCCTATGTGCCCTGATGGTTCTGTTTCTCCCACGAATCCTCAGTAATATCCATATGTGTGAGGACTTGGAGAGAAGTAAGCCACGTATAAACCAGCAAAAGAGCCTCCAGGCAATGGCGGAGCTTTGACAAATTCAAGTATGGAAACTGGGGAGAAACTATGCAGTTAGCTGGTGACCCTCAGTTCTGAGGAAATTATGGCACCAATTCCATATTTCTACCAAATGAGTCCCGCCCTGACCCCTTCTCAGGCTTCACCCAAACTCCATTAACCCTTTCCATGTTGCTACTCATTTAAATCTCTCATGATCTGGAATGTGATTAAATTAGTGAGTTGAGAAATATATCACCCATTTCACGTGTGCATGCTCTGGATTTAATGTTTGAAATAAAATGCCAACGGGAAATACTAATTAATTTTTTTCTTCTATACTTGAAGTTAGGACTACTTGAACTCATTATTCAAATTTATGCCAAATGGTGCATACATTAGCACTAGTCATTCTCAGTAAATTCTAATCCTGCAGCAACCAATCTACAAGAATACTCTTTTATCAACAAGAAACTTCTAAAGTCTCCAGGCACTAAAATCAAACATGTCAAGTATGATTTCTAATATATATATATATATATATATATATATATATATATATATATATATATCCACAAACAGGACCAGGGAATAGAAGTAGCCTCAACACCCGCCTAAGGGATTGAATTGCTCAAACTAGTAAAAACCAAAGTTGGTAAAGGTTATAGGAGAAGGTGCTTGGAGTTTTAAGGAAACTTGAAAACTATTTTCCAAGATCAAGAGATACAATACAAAAAAAAATCAAATAAATTTGTCAAGTTAATGAATTATTTGGTTGAAGAGATTAAAAAAAAAAAAAACATTGCTTGTGTGCTGCCCTTTCCCAGGGTCTCTGAGTATATTGTTGTTCTGGTGTAACTTGGGGGTATGCTGAGCCCTGAGAAAGCCCATGAGAATTCACAATGGATAGGAACCTACACTTATTGCTCATGTAAGCTTTGTGAGTCCCGGAAAGCTGGGCTAATCTAGGCACATCCCTCCACCCAGCCACAGTGCTATCAGCCCAAGCCTACTTGTTCAGAGAAAAATAGTGCTGGGAGGAAAAGCTAGGTATCTGACGTCATTCATTGTCCTATTTGAATAAATCATTCTCCCCCTCTAGCAAGGCCAACCAGGCCAGAAGAGACTTTCTCTGAACATGCACTCTGGAAGCATGACATAATGTGTGCTGTATTAAAGGAACATTCTCTGGAGTCATGTTATCAGGGCTTTGATCTATAACATGACATGAAACAGTGTACATGAGTCTCTGGGTGGATAGGGCCAAACTGAACTAACAAGATGCTGATAGGAAAGGTCATATGCTAGGAGGAGGAGGGACAGGAAATACAGAGAGGAGGGGGAAGGAAGAGTAAAGGAAGTAAAAGATGGCAAAGAGACTGAGGGAAAAAATAACTTTTATTAACATAAAAATAGCTATTTACTTTGTTCTTTTCTCTGCTACAGTGCTGAGGACCATCAGTCTCAGGAAGATCAGGTAACACACCCTCAATGGTACAACTTCCAAGCAGAGCAAGGCAGTGCCCATACTATATGCCTTTTATTCCTAGTAGCCACCCACTTGTTGAAGCTGTATGTTAAACAAGATATAAGTACAGAAATAATATATAAGTACGGCATGCTTTTAAATACAGAATCTCATCAACTTCAATACTGAGCTCAGGAGAGTGAAGGCAGAAATGTGGGATGGAGTGGCCGATGATAGCCTGATCTGTTGTTATCCAGCAAGCTTCACAGTGAAAGCTGTGACTATGCAGGGCCAAATGCAACAATTCCAGAAGAGCAGGACCAGGAGTGTAAAAGCTATGAGTACAGCCACATGTTTCTGCAGGAACATACTCGGCACATGTAAAGCCCCTTTCAAAGCTGCCTGATTTCCAACAGACCACCTTCTAAGTGGTTTACAGGCCATGAATGAAGCTTGCTATGACTAGATAACCCTCTCTAGAATTGAGTGTTCATAGAACTTAAGTGAATGTGGTTGACTTTATAAAGAAATGCAACTATAAATTGCAAGCAGTTACTAACAATTTTGAAGGCCACAGACACAATAAGAGTACAGTGGACTTTAATCAAATTTGTGATAGACAATCACATGAGTTGGTTTGCTATTACAATCCTTACATTTGAATTTCTAACATGGAACTGAAAAGCTGATTGAAAGTTAACATACTCTAAACGGGAATCAAATCCCACACTCTCTCTTGAGGTTTGGAAAGTATAATACTTCAGATAGGCAAGATATTCAAAGTGTTTTCCTGAGAGTTTTTTAAATGAATGTTTATTAAACATTTGTTTATAGCTGTTATCCGTTTGATAGTGGTGCTGTGATAGGTTTCACATACCATTTTGATGCTGAATTATCATTGGCAAATATTAAGAAAACAATAATAATTATAGACCCAGTGAACTTAGCTTGCCCTTCATTCCTCTGCAAAGCCTGACAGCCTAATGTAATGAATGAGATCATGATGTCCACCTCCACATTATCATGAAGATTAAGTAGTGCCTGCAAAGCACTTACAGATAGCAAATCCATCCTATATTCTCCTTTCAGACTTACTAGAGTCACCACACTTTTCTGCTAATTCTATTATCAGCATATACTGGCCACTGACAAATATTCCAAGCAAATTTCAGCAGACTGTAAGTGAGACCTTTGATAACAGATAATGGGCTTCACCAAAGTTCATCTAAAGGAAATAAAATAATGTACCAAATCGATAAGAACAAGAGGGATCTGCAGCTGGCAGCCCTGCCATCTAAGCAATGGCCCTTGGGAACAGAGCAACAAAGAGCTGCCTCTGATAACCAGCCTACATGAAACTGATAATGGGATTAATAAAATGGAAGAGACCCATAACTGTTAATTCATTCTCTGCAAGGTACTGCAATATGTTCAACAAGGTATCAGTGTGGAAGTAAAGGTATTACAATGTTTGAAATAAAAACAGGATTGACTAATCTGACACTTCTGCTATTACAGTATACCGCCTGTAGGATGAAATTGCAGCTTACTGGGGCCATTTATTTATTCAAAGAACCAGCAACTATCTTCAAAGGGATCCTGGGAAGAACATGTGACTCCTTGGGGAAAAGCATCTCAGAAACTGCACGGGGTTTGCAGTTACCATACTGCAAAGTGACACAGATAAAGTACACAGATAAAGACTTCAGAGGTCGCCCAGGCTTTTCAAACGGTTGTCACGGTGATGGGTGATTGTGATTGTCAACATGACATGATCTAGAATCACCTGGGAGGAGAGGCTCAATGATGCACTGTCTAGATCAGGGTCATCTGAGCGTCTATCTGGGAGGGATTGTGGCACATATGCTAATTGAAGTAGGAAGACTCAGTGTAAATGTGAGCAGCAAATTTGCTGGGGCTGGGCCCTGGACTGTGTGAAAGGAGAAATCAAGCTGAGTGTGAGCATTCATGCATTCATTCTCTCTCTGCTCTTGACTGAGCATGCGACCTGACTGGCTGTCTGAAGTTCCTGCTAGTGTGAAGTCCCCACAATGACCGACTGGAACCTGGGACTGCAAGCTAAACTAAACTACAACCTTTTCTCAGTGTTATTTTGCCAAGGCAAAGGGAAGTAAAACTAAGACACCAGTTTCTAAAGAGCCTAATAAATATAATCATGGAGATAAAAGGTCATGAACTAGGAAACACTGAACAACAGAATGAACTATCAAAATACAGATACTAAACATAGAATCAAGGTGCTTCCCATGAGCACAATGCAGACATTTTATAAAACGTGACATTTCCTTAAGGATCTAATCTTAGACTTACTGGCAAACAACAGGGTTTGTGTCAAGTATTTCCTTTACTTGTTTTTAACAACTAATATGCAGCAGCAACAAAGAAAAAACTATCCCTTTGAAATTAGAAACTAACACAGAGGAAAAGCTAGGTAAGCTTGAACCGGCAATGATATCTTACACACAATACCAAAATTGTGGTACATGAAAGAAAACATAACTCCACCAATATGAGAACAGTGCTGTGAAGACACTATTAGGAAAATGAAAAGACAAAGCATAGACTGGGAACAAGTCTTTGCAAAGCACACACCTGACAAAGGAATAGCACCCTCAAAGCATAGATCTCTTAAAATTCAACAATAAGAACAACTTTAAAATGGCTCCTTTCTTGCTTTCTGGGCTCTACAGATATTCACTCCAACTTAGACACAGTAAACATAAATTTGAAGCTAGGATCTTTATAGGAGAGAGAACATACAGTCTTTGTCTTTCTGATCTCAGATGGCCTCCTCAGTGGAATATTTTCCAGTTCTATCCATTTCCTTGAAGATTTAATATTTTTTTCTTTAGTGTTGAATAGAATGTCACTGCATATGAACCACATTTTTATTATGCATTCATCTACCAGTTGGTGGACTGAGCAACAGTTGATGCAGAAACTTGTAACTGGTCAAAGTCCTGAGAATAAGTGACCATTGGGCATTCATCAATAAACAGAGCATCTAAATCCTCCATGCTGGTTTGAAAGAAACTGGTCCCCAAAGGGAGTGGCATTATTAGGAGGTATGGCCTTGTTGAAGTAGGTGTGGCCTTGTTTGAGGAAGTGTGTCACTGTGAGGGTGGGCTTTGAGGTCTCATATACGTTCAAGCCATGCCCAATGGGACAGACCACTTCCTGTTGCCTGTGAGTCAAGATGTAAGGACTCTCAGCTCCTGCTGCCTGCACACCACCATGTCACACCATGATGATCATGGACTAAACCTCCAAAACTGTAAGTCACCCAATTAAGTGTTTTTCCTTTATAAGAGTTGCCATGGTCATAGTATCTCTTCACAGCAATAGAAACCCAAACTAAGACAGCATCCCTCCCAAGGACCATGGACCAGCAAGGAAAAGGAAGTGGAAAGACTGCAAGAATCTGAGGATGCAGATGAATACTATGAAATGTTGCCTTTTAGATATGGCATGGCCTTGAAATAATGAACACACAGCAGCTATCACTACCTACACGAGACTGAGATCTCCAACATTCCATGGCTGGGGGTGAGGATCATGAGGCCCCAGCCCTCCCTGAGGAGCTTTACCATATTTCATACATTTTATCATACAAAGTTAAATATAGTCTTAGCATGCATTCCAGTATCATTCCTTTGCAATGAAATAAGCTGAAAATTCTGTCCATACAAAAATGTATGCATGAATGTTTATAGCATCACTTAGAAAATAATTTCCAAAATGTGGATGCAACCATGGTGTTCTTCGGTAGGCAAATAGATAAACCAATAGCTGTATGTCTACACAATGGAATAACCAAGCAATAAAAAGAAATGAGCTCTGAAGAAATTAAAGCCATATTAGAATTTTAAATACATGCTGCTAAGTGACAGACATGAATCTGAAAGACTGCCTACTATATGGTTCCAACTATATAATATCTTATTAACCAGTAAAATTATAGAGGCAAAAGAGACGGATAATGGGGATGATAGCTATGAAATATTGTATTATGGGTACAATCTGCCCACGGCACTCATGAACTCATAAACTCATAAACCATGACTGCTTGTATAAAGTTAAGACTAAACCCCTTAACATTCTGTCATAGATGTGGAAAGGGCTGATGGGGCCCAGCCAAGCCCTGCCCAGAAGAGCTAGTGGTGTTAGGTACTGCTGGAGGAGAGGGAGCCAGTGATGTGGCCACTGTTGATTTACCAGTTCTCCAATGAATGGCCCCACATCCATGCCGACATGGGTGGCCCCAGTTAAGCCCAAATAGGTCACAAAGTAAAAATAGAAGACAAAACAAAAACATGTAAGTGTGGAGGTCTTGGTTGGAGAAAGGGGTGGGGGGTTGAATGAGTGGAGGATAAGGGAAAGTGGGAGAGGAATGTGACCAGAATACATTATATGTACATGCACAAAGTGATCAAAGAATAAATTATAGGACAATTTAAAAGACATTGGGGTGGGGTGTCTAGTGGTAGACATATGCTGAGGTGAAGAAAGACAAACCTGGTACAGCCAAGCATACTTTTAGAGTAACAGACATACTGTGTGGGACAGTATGCTAGTGGACTCATGCCATGATACACTCACAGAAACACGTGATACACAAGAGCAGTTCCTGGGGTACCACACAGGTAGATGTTAGTAACAGGGGTAGGGATTTGAGGAGGAATAAGTATAAAGGAGGGGGCATAAAAAACTCTCTACTCTCTACTCAAATTTTGTATAAACTTAAATTTGCTTTGAAAAGCTCTCCTAACTTTTTAAGCATGGGAAATGCTCTGAGTTTGCTGTGGGCAGGTACTTTGCTGATAACAGATAACAGACTGATAAGTGTGTGTTCCCTTCTGACTCAGCCACAGCATTACCACTTACTCAAGAAGTCAAAGTGGGGCTGAGAGGAATTAGGGACTGAAGACGGAAGCCAAGAAAGGAAGGCAGGGATGGAGGCAGGGCAGAAAAGCCTGAGAGAGGACAGAAGGAGACATGTGGAATCTCTCCACTTTATCTCATTAGCTTGAAATGTGCCAAGGTTTCCAGGGACTGGATTCTTACCTGACATCTGATAATAATGAAACAGAATCAATTGGCGGTATTTCAGTTTTCCCCAGCCTTGAGCCACGGATACATTTACTACAACCTGACATCATTAGCAGCCCATTGCTTACCTGGAACTAGCAAGGACGGCTAATAAGCAGATTAACATAAAAAAGGATCCAGGCACCCTATGAACAGTGTGCTTTGCCTTGCCCTGCTACATCTGGGGTCTGTGGAAGATTTCACAATCTCTGCGTCTTATAATTAAAATTTGAATTCTGTAGTTTAAGCTAAAGCAGGACCTGCCTATAGTTAATTTAAGATGTCAGTCACAAGATAACAGCAAGCTTTGTAGTTTTCATTGGACTTTGTTAGAGGGTAAGTTTTCTAAGGCATGTTTTCTGGAAAGTAGCTGGCTCTTCACAAATCTAGGTTTCAAATTCTACTGAATTCTGCTTTTTATCACAATAGCATTCTACCTGAGAAAGTATCTCTGGGAACATAAAACTTGCATTTTTAAATCTCCCTAAATTCTTTTGGTATTTGTAATTTTTAGTAGCAGCTTCTGGATTTCCTTTTCTTTCAATTTGGCAGACACATTCTATATACGAGGGACTATGCAGAAGTATTTTCAGGCCTCTAAATCATTCAGTGAATCACTTCAGAAAACAGGCTTAAAGTACTTTCTGACACCAGAGGCAACTGTAATATAAGCTAGGAGTTGGGCTTTTAGTATTGAGTAAGGTACAATACCTGCCTTGAAGGGGTCAGTGGACCTTGGGAAGAGCTTTGTATATAAAATGTCCTACTATTGACAGCTTTATGATGGGAATTCCTACGGACAAATATTGAAGTATGTTAGTATTCTGAGAAGCTACACATTACCCAGGACTAGACAGACTTTCACAGCAAATGCTCCCTCTAGTGACAAACCTGAGATTTCAATGAGTGGAAGAATTTTAGACAAAGGAAATTGTAGTCCTGGGCCATCCCTATACTGTGAGACAGCAATGCCTGGGAAGGAGCTCATGGTCAGGAATTAGGAAGGTCAGCCTGCATGGACAACTAGAGTGAGAGATGAGCTCAAAGACTTCACTGTTTGTCTTATTTAGGGTTCCTTTTGCTGTGAAGAAACACCATGACCAAAAAGCAAGTTGGGGAGGAACTCCATACTTCCACATGGCTGTTCATCACTGAAGGAAGTCAGGACAGGAACTCAGGCAGGGCAGGAACCTGGAGGCAGGAGCTGATACAGAGGCCATGGAGGGGATCTGCTTACTGGTTTGCTCTCCATGGCTTACTCAGCCTGCTTTCTTATAGAACCCAAGGCCACCAGCCAAAGTATGGCACTACCCACCATGGGCTAGGCCCTTCCTGATCAGTCACTAATTAGGAAAATGCCCCATAGGCTTGCCTACAGCCAGACCTTATTCAGACATTTTCTTAATTAAAGTTCACTCCCCCCCAGATGACTTTAGCTTGTGTCAAGTTGACACAAAACTATCCAGCACACTATTTTATACTATGAAGCCAAGACTTTGTTCTCAAAAAAAGAAAAAAAAAAATGGGGAGACTGAGGTAGGAGGCCATGCAAGAGCCCAAGGCCAGCATGGACTATACATCTAAGTTCTAGGCAAGCCTGCTCTACATAGCAAGAAATCTGTCTCAGAAAACAAGCAGGGTTGTAAGATGACTCATCAGGAAAAAGCTTGTCACTATAAGTCTAGTGGCATGAGTTGGATCCGCAGGACCAACACGGTGAAAGAGAACTGACTCTTAAAGGTGTCCTCCAACCTCCATATACATGTTGTGGCACACACACAATGCACACACAACACAATGCATATACACATATATTCAAACACACAATGCATATACACACACATGCATACACACACACACACACACACACACACACACACACACACACACCAATAAAAAAAGAAACCCAAATACCAGAAGCAAACAACCAAGGACGAGTGGATGTCAACAGGTTTTAAACAGGAGATGAAAGTCTCAGATCTACGCTGACGACGCCAACTTTAATGTTCCCAGGTTGACTAAGCTTTACCCAGTGTCCTCTGAACTCTTATTCTGTAGAGCATTTACATAAGCAAACTTACAATGGTAATTTCTTTCCCCGGCACAGTGAAATGTGAGCCTTTCTTACAGGTTTAATAACCCAGCAATTAAAAAAGGAGAAGGGAAATCTGAATGGTCCTGAACACCATTGAGATGTGACCAGCATGAAAGAGAGAGCTCTTACCTCGTAATCTACTAGTAGGAAGAACTTCCATTACCGGCAATAAGATACAACCAGTGTCTTAGTCAGGGTTTCCATTGCTGTGAAGAGACACCATGACTATGGCAACACTTATAAAGGAAAATATTTCATTGGGGATGGCTTAAAGTTTCAAAGGTTTAGTCCGTTATCATCATGGCAGCATCGAGGCAGACATGGTGCTGGAGAAGGAGGTGAGAGTTCTACATCTTGATCCACAGGCAGTAGAAGCAACCATGTTATATTGACCAGATTTGAGTTCATAAGACCTCAAAGTCCTCCTCCACAATGACACATTTCCTCCAACGAAGCCACATCTACTCCAACATAGCCACACCCCCTAATAGGGCCATTCCTTATGGGCCAAGCATTCAAATACATGAGTCTATGGGCGCACTATACCTATTCAAACCACCACATCAGTAAACATAGATGGACTATCACACTGACCAACTTCCCACCAACATCCTGCATGCTTTTCTACTAGCTTACCCCAGGGCTTCAAAATGCTCCCCAATCTTTGCCTTTGACAAAATTTTACAAAAATCACTGCCAGCAACACAAAAGGCAATTTTATGGGACAAGATGAGTACCCCAGGGTAAGTTAGAAAATGACTGCCACAAGTGCCATGAGTAAGGGTGATGTCTTGGGTAAGGGAACAACAAAACACACCAAAGGAGGACAATAAGAGAAGGAGATTGAAACCTGACAATGTCTCCATGACCAATTAATTGGGTGGTGAGAAATAGGGGAGTGAAAGTCACTCGGGAATGGCTTGCACAGCTGTAGGAGCACATCTGCTTCAAGCTCTAGCTGTGCTGAAGAAGGTGCAGGAGGGCACCACAGGCATTAGAGGGAAAAATGGCACAGGAGAATTACATAAAGTCAAGTAGACATGGATGACGGTGGATTGCAAGACCACGTATAAGGCAGTTTGCTAATACCCCAAACATCAGCATATGGCTCTTGACAGAAATGGGGAAATAACTATTCTAATGGCTGTAGAGCCAAGATCAGAGGGAGGTGAAGGAGGAGGAGAGTCCTTGACCTCCCTGGACACCTTGTAACCTACAGCTCACACTGTGACATCTCTGGTCTTAGCCGCCAATAGATGCTTTAATTTTCCACTTTCTAAATCATTGTCACACTGCACAAGATACATGGAAAAATGGTAATCTCTTGGAGTTCACATCCAGTATGATGGTGTTGTCAGAATCTAAAATCACCTGGAAAAAGGGTCTCTGGGTGTGTCAGTGGGGTATTATCTTGATTAATTTAACTCAAGTGGGAAGGCCTGCTCACTGTGGGTGCCACCATTTCCTAAGCATGATTTCACCACTCTATAAAGTGGAGAAAGCAAGCCGAGCACAAACATGCACACACTCACTCTTGCTACTCTTGACCATGGATGTGACTTCAAATTGCTGTTGCTGTGATTGAATCATGGACCATAACTAGGACCTGTGAGCTAAAACGAGCCATTTCTCCAGAAGACGTTTTTGTTGGGGTGTTTTATCACAGCAACAGAAAAGAAAGCAAGACATCCAGTGTCAAATCTGGTAAAAAGCCTTTGTCTGTGAGGTCCATAACAACCTGGACAATGGGCACTTGAATATGGTGTAAGTTATTTTTGTTTGTTTGTTGTTGTTGTTTTTTTCCTAAGTACTCCATCAAAAAATTGGTATTTGCAAAATTCTTAGATCTATGGAACAACCATTATTGACACTGTACTGTCAGACCTCAAGTGTTTTGGGAGGGAGACAACAAATACTTAACTGTGACATGGAAATAATTAAGCCAGAGCTGAAGTCAGGAAAACAAATGTGAAACTCCAGATGAAGGTCCTAAAATAATGATTCATAACTGTTTCCAAAATTTAAATGCATAAAATGATGATGATCACAGATACACTGGTCTAAATCATTTTCACAATTTCAGCATCTTCTCATCAATTACCCTGTGTGGGGACAGCCAAGGTCACCACCACTAAGTAGATGCTGGAGACTTAGTCATGTAGTTCTGAATTTCTAAACTGATGGGATTCGTGTGGAAAATTAATGACAAGGTCTCAAGTCTCTTTTTGGAAGCAAAGAGAGTAAACAAATTATGAACAAAGAGCTGTGTTGAGATGTGGGACAGGGCAGCTGACATCCTACAGAGGCCTCTCACTCTGCTCCTGGGAGACTGTAGGAGAATGGCTGGAACCACCAGATGCTAAGAAAGAGTGTTTCCTTCCACTGTGAACTGTGATGGGCCTGGGGCTTGAGCCACATAACTGGCACACCAATTTGTGGTTCTGAGTCGATCTGCAAAGAGTTTATTTTCAGAGCATCACATACATTTCTGTCCCTGGCTCTGTTCAATTCAATGTCACTACCGATTAACTTGATGCCTCCAGAAGAAATACCCATCGTGTTAAGAAGCAAACTCTGACTGAAGTTGTATCTACTGATTACAGTGTGAGAGTAGAAATCACAGCTGGAATTTAGGCTGCCTTGAATTTAGGTTGTAATTCCTCAAATTGCAAATAATGAATGTTGGGTTTGGCAAAAGTTTATGCCAAAAGCAACATCCAAGGTAAGGTCAGCATTCACTTATATTCTATTTTATTTGGCTAATTTGGATTCTTAAGAAAGTAACTGCTAGTCTTGTTTTCCTAGGTGGTAAGGAGGTGAGATTAAAAACACACAGAGTTGGCCAGAGGGATGGTTGAATGGGTAGATGCAAACCCGTCTTCAAGCCTGAGTTCCATCCCTTGAGCCTCCATGAGGAAAAGAGAGAACCTACTCCTGCAAGTTGTTCTCTGACCTTCTTATGCTCACTATGGCACATATGCCAACTCTACCCACTCACCCACAAATAAATAAAGCTAATTTAAAAATCTAAAAACACAGAGAAAATCTAGGGACCAGTTCTCAGGCAAGTTGAACCCCAGGATACAGAACAATTCTAGATATATTTACTTTATCTAGTTGATAAATGATGAACAGACTCAAGGATTCTGTTGTGTGAATAGTTCATATATTACTTCAAGCTTGCTCTGACAGCCAGAATAGTGTTTCTAGACATGAAGTGTCCCACTCAGCTCAGCCCCATGAGCCTCTGGAATTCTAGGTATAGCTCATGTCTGAGTCTCCCTCCAGGAAGGAAGTTTCTTTTTTTTTTTTTTTTTTTTTGATAATAATGTCTTTTACTCATTTCAGTTTTTACTTGAAATGTCATTAAATTATGCTGATGACTTCTGAATAAATGTGTATGACAGAAAAAAAAAAAAACAACAAAAAACCAGGGATACTATAGCCTGATTTTTGAACTAATTTCAAAGGACATTTGCCTCTTCACATTAACTGCACTGTTGAGAGATGAAGGTAGCACATAATCAAAAAGAACAATCCACACACTCAATCCACTGCAGTATCTGATTATATTAACAATACCACACCATTCATCAAAGATACTCTAACACAAATTTAAAACACAAGAGTTAACTTAATTTTCTGTATCACTGCCATTTAAAGCTTGATTTTTATAAAACATTAAAACAAGAGTTCTTTATTACAGAAATTAAACAGTATCAATTGCTTGGCGAGTTCAAGGTATATACACTAAAATCAAACAACTAGCATGTATTTCAATATGGGGTCTATACAAAGAGAAAGGACAAATGGACCCAGTAAGGCAGTATTCGTGACTCTTAGAACTAGACAAAGCTTCAGTTCCTTCTGCTGTATTTACATTCAGATGCTTCTCTATATCCTGGTCAAGATTCCCAAGCTAAATGGTTAAAGGATGTACTTAGCTTTCTAACAAAAGAATTTCTATCTACAGTGACCACTTTTAAAGGAATCCACTCCACAATGCTGACAAAATCTGTTGGTTCCCCTCACTAATGTGCAGCAATCTTGTTATGTTGACTCTGGCAAGTCCAGGAGGAACCCAAGAAATGGAACAACGAAGCACATTTATCGAAGTTGGATCCTGGCTTTCTTCACCTCTCTTCAGTCATTGACAGGGACTTTGTAGGCCACCATACTGTTCACTTTGTGGATGGTGGTAGTAAACGAGCGGAGACGAACTTCTTCAGAATTGGTAATGAACTGGGGTCCCGACTCCTCCCACTTTTCAGGTACCACCAAATCTTTGTCAGTATAAATCAGCAGATCAAATGAACAAGAAACTTCCAACAGTGGCAGAAAAGTCACAGTAGCTGTGATCTGCCTGATCACTGAACGAATTTCATCCTGGATGGCTTTCTGTGACTTTTCTCTACAAACACCGTCCTCTTTCGCAGTTTTGTCACACTCGATATCAAACTGCCATCTTTCGAGGACCTCACCACTTTCAATGTTTGAGATGACCACCACCAGTTTCTGCACTGAGCACTTGTAGAGCCAGTCTTTTAGCTGCTCCACCACATTATTGAGATACTTTATGAGTTCGGGGTCAGTAGTTACAAGCAAGGTGAGTCCGTATTTCTGCACTCGAGTAAAGGTTTCCGATGGATATATGCCACGCTGGTACAAAATGCTGTTGATGCCAAACGAAAAAAATTCGGCTACGATTTCCGCGCTCCCGCGCAGGGTGATGCCTTGCTCCCGGGCGAGCTGCTGGGCCATCACTGGGTCTAACGGAGAACCCTGTCAACCTCACGGCACACGGCGCCCTCACGGCTCAGCTCCTTCAGCTATCAGGAAGTTTCTTTATTAAAGGTTTGTCTCTTCCATACAGGAGTCTATTCAGTATGCAGTGACTCTGGTCTCCTATGAGGTAAGTCTACAGACTGCTCCATATTCAAAGGTCACTATGGGAGTCCTCTGCCACTACTTCATCATATCTCAACTTCCCACCCTGCCTAATATGTGGTCCTTCCCCTGGAAATCTGTGGCTTCTTCTTGGTGATACACCATTAACCCAGTTAACTTTCTGTATATAAAACTCTGTCAGACTGCATTTCCCAGGGAGCCCCAATCTACGAACAAAAATAGTGACCCCCCCAAGTCTCTTAAAATAGCACATTTTTAAATGTGCACAAATGTATTCAGAAAGAAGCTAAGATGTACTACAAATTGAACCACATAGGGGTCAGAAAGCTAAAATATTTAGTTAAATTTCTTTCTCCGCAAGGTGACCCTGTACAAGACAATGCTTCAAGTGTCCCTGTAATGACGTATGTGGCTAATATAAGCAGTGGACCTCTGTAAGGTAGGAAGACCCAACTGAGTAAGTGTTGTGTGTGTTATTATTTATTATTCAATATATCAGCTACAAAGCTGTAGTGTCTACGGCACAACTTGCACAGTAACATGACAAAGGAAAGAGTAATAATTCACACTAGGATCTTAGAAGAATGCTTTCAGAGAGAAACCAACTACCGGTGTAAGTTCCCATTCACTAGCAGTCAATTTGTGTGCTTGTTTGAATGAGAATGGCTCCCACAGAATCATGAATTTGAATGCTTCGTTCCCACTTGGTGGAACTGTTTGGGAAGGATTAGGAGATGTGACCTTGTTGGAGGAGGAGTGTCACCAGAGATGGTCTTTGAGGTCTTAAAGGCCCACATCATTCCCAGTTAGCGCTCTCTCTTCCTCATGGTTGTTGCCTCAACATGTTAGCTCTCGACTACTGCTCCCATACCAGGCCTGCTGCTTGCTGCCATGTTCCCTGCCACGATGGTCAGAGACTCTAAGCCTCTGAAACTATAAGCAACCCCCCAATAAATTCTTTCCTCTATAAGTTGCCTTGGTCATTGTGTCTCTAGCAAGCAAATACACTACACTGGTATTAAGCAGAAAAAGTCAACCATTCTGTTGTGATACGTCAGACAAGATTAAGCCAGTAGAAAGAGATTGGTGTGAACGGGGCTTAGGAGTGTACCACCAGGATTTCTCTTATTTCCAAAGACTACATTCTAATTAATAATGCAGGATGGACCAAGTACCATTAGCAGCAGTTTAGGACCAGTTGTCTTGTCTGGGACTTTACATTGCTAACTGCTAATAGAATAAGGCTCTAGGCACTTATGGCCAGTTAATTCAACTATCCATTTCTGAAGTGGTGCACAGCAATTCTATTTGCATCCAGCTTGCCTCAGCTGTCAGATGGGTTACTTCAAACTTTCCTGTCTCTTTAAGAACAGTGATTCCCACCCCCAATGCCGTTACTGTATCTGTCAGCAAAACTTTGTATTTTATTGAAAATATTAAATTAATCTGAACAGAACTTATCCCTAGTATGGAATCTACCAATCCACTAGAATACATGTCTTCATTCCTCTCTGGAGGGCCTGCTCCAGCCCTCCCCACACCATTATTGCACATAGGTCCACTTCATCCCTCACCCAAAGGCACTGCCCCAGCAGCTAACCCGATTACTCTTGCATTTTGTTCTTCTTTGTGGTAGGCCCCGTCAGCATGCTTGTCTGCTGTACTATCTTACTAAGTAGAGAAAATTCCTCCATTCGTTTTCCATTCTAGATGCCAGTCATTTGTTCTCCTCCCTGTTACAGTCAGATAATTAAAAACAAGAAAGAAGGAAGAGAAGGAAGAGGGGGAAGAGGGGGAAGGAGGGAGGGAGGGAGGGAGGGAGGGAGGGAGGGAGGGAGGGAGGGAGGGAGGGAAAGGCAATCAAGAATGGAGCGCTTCTTTGCTTCCATTTCCATATGAGTGTACTTGCTCACCTTCACCTTTATCAACTTACAACTCCATATGAAGTAACTTCAATCCACCCTCCACCTAAATCCAATTATCAGTTATTAGCATGCATCTTTTTCAGCCTCCTAGAGGGAATTCGTAGCTACCTTCTTTATGAGAATTTTTTCTTCTTTTGACTTTTAAAGAGCAAGCGCCTGCTGACTTTCTGGCTCATTGGCTGCTGTTTCCTAGTTCCTCTTCATTTCTCCTCACAAGTCCTCTGGGGCAATCTTCAACCACTGCTCATTCTTAGCAGAGCTAGTTTATTACAGTCTACCATCACTGCATGTCCAGATTCCCAGCGTTTCCCTTCAACTCTGTTAACTGAATGCCTGATTACTCACACTTTTCCCCTCCTCTGTCATATTCTCTTCGTATGTGTCCCTATGGCCACTCTTGAAACCTGATGGTCAGCCATGTTCCAAACAATACTGACACTTTCTCTCCCATTCTATTACAAGCTCTTTCTTACAAATCTAAAATCACTCTCTACCTACCTGGTTACAGCCATATAGACTTCTTTGCTGTTCATTACACATACCAAGAATATTTACACCTTTTCCACATCTCATTCCTTCTGCCTGAGGATACTCTTACCTCAAGAATCTGCATTCTCTTTGTGGATAGGTACTCTGCTGAAATGCCAGCTTCTCAGAAAGTCTCGTTGTGATTGATTGCCTTGTAGAAAGGAGGTCTATCACTGCTCTGCTTTCCTTTCCTTTAGAGTAGAGTCTGCTGAGCCATACTATTTATTCCCCCTCTATAATGGTGAGGCATTTTAGTAACTCTGCCATTGCTTGATATAGTGCTGAAGGATGAAAAGCGGTCAATAAATGTAAGTTAAATGCATGAATGGGTGATTTATTTGGAGCTGAAGATATAAAACTTGGATTGTTTTCAACAAACCAGAGGACAGTAAACTAAGATAGTCAGTTGAATGTGAAAAGGACTTTGTAATGCCTTGTGAGCCCTGAGCATGCAAATCTTAACTTATTCTATAAAATATTTTTTATAAGAAAATCAAAAAACACCATATGGAAGACACAGAAAGCACAGAGATTAGAAGAATATTCAGATAGTGGGCCTCCTCCACAATTCCCTTAAGATTTCTACACATCATACTTTCCATGTGAGATGGGGTTAAGGAGCCTACCTAACATACAGGAAAGATGGGAGAGTTAAATGCCATGGTATGTGTGGGAAAGTAAAGGTATTTCCTAGCTCAAAGCAATAGCACAATATGCCTTAAACTAGAGTATTCATATCAACACTTCACTTTAAACTCGAATAATAAATATAATGTACAGTCAAAGATAAAGGATGGCAGTGAAGGAAACTGAGCACAGAACTCCGGGGAAATGGCCATTTGTGGCCATGGGAAGGCATGGACGATGACTCATAGCCGAGGCTGGAATCATTTAACTCTCTGACAGATTTCAAATTGAATGCCTACCTTCATCAAATAAGAGCTAATCTCTACTGACCAGCTCTATTGTCAACGTGTTAAGTGAGGGGGGGAACTAAATTTAGATAAAGCTGTTGATAGAAAAAAAAACGACATATCTTTTTGAAAAATCTTGAAACAGAATAGACTTACACAATTTGTTAATACTCATATTCTATGGAGCTTTGAAAATATACCAAGAAAATACCTCAGAGGAAAAACCTTCAAGTCTAATGCAATTTCTAGACTTTGATTGTATTATATTCTGTATAAGAAACACTCAATCACTCATTCAGGTGATATTGAAACTGAAGTCTAAAGATCAGTCATTACCATAATCGCATGGCTTGAAGTGAGAGTTGCTTTTCTCATTCTTGTACTAATATAGTTTATCTCTTTCACTCATTATTTATAGGATGCTTGACAGGAAATAGGTATTCATTGTCTCCATAGCTCACCCACTCCTTAATACAGACAGAAAAAGAAAAACAATTCCCAGAATATTTCTGTTTTGTTTTGTTTCATTTTTTCAAACAATGTTTGCTTACAGTCAGAACTCAATAGAGATACTGGAGGGAAGGTCAGAGAATCATACCTTGACAGCCTTATGAAATTAGCATAGGAAAAAAAGTTGGGAAAGAAAACAGGAAATGCCCAGGCTGAGTGATTTAAGCCAGCTGGTGCCACTGGTACTCCAGATAGTAACTTATGTCTCATTATAATATTAAAATGTACTCCCTTGGTAGAAATTTAAGATGCTAATGAGATACAAGATACATGAATTGTATGCAGAGCTACTCATTATAGAGAGAGTATACTATGAAAAGCCAGCGCTACAGACGTAAGCCAGAAAGCCCGCACTGTGTGGTATGGTGAGAGCACTGAGGTGGCCTCTCTGCCTCAGGCTGCTTCCTACCTCTTAGCAGTGTGTTACCTCCTGACCAACGGTCTCTGCCTCTGCCTCAATTATGTGTCTCTCTTCAATTACTCGTTCTGGGACACAAGAACACAGAACCTCTCTGGATGTGCGCTCTGAACTGCAAATCCCCTATCACATTGAATGGCTTATACTGTCCCGTGATATGTCTTAGTCTTATCTGTCAAAGCCCAGGACGGTACGTGGGACACTGATGCAAGTATGAAGTTGTCGAAAGCATAAATACATGATGATTGACTTACTCTGCCGGTTTAGCGTACTGAATTCAACCACAGTCAAACACGGCAAGTTGAAACAATGAGCACTCCAGGGATCCATCCATCCTTTTTTCTCCCCCTTTTAAATGTGGCTCAGACTTTGTGACTCCCTTATCTGATTTGACCTGAGGCTCACTCCACGAGATGGGAGTAACTGATTGGGTAACCAAGAACCTGAGACTAGATAGCTCAGAGACCTAGGATCAAACCAGATACTACTATTCTAAAAACAAGAAAAAAAAAAGAAAGTGGCAATAAAGTGACTAATAATATTCTGCTAAACTGTATCATAGATCAGTGCCTTGCTCTGTGATCATCAGAAAAACTTCCTCCTGCAGCAGATGGGAACAAATACAGAGACCAACAACCAGACATTACTCACAAAGTGAGGATGTCTCCATCAAATCCCCCTTAGGGCTCAGGAAACCCTGCAGAAGAGGAGGCAGAAAGAGTGTAAGAGCCAAGGGGATGGAGAACACCAAGGAAACCAGGCTCTCTAAGTCAACACGAGCAAAGCTCATATGAACTCACAGAGACTAAGGTAGCATGCACAGGGCCTGTGCCAGTCTGCATCAGGTTCTTTGTGCATATATCATAGCTTCCAGTTTAGTGTTTTTATCAGACTCCTGAGCATGTGAACGAGTGGGTCTCTGTTTCTTGTGCTTTCTCTTGGGTCCTCTTTCTTCTGCTTGTTTGTTTTGTCCAATTCTGATGTGTTCTGTAGTGGGTAGCCATTCCAGCTTTGATCTGGAAGTTCCAACCCCCATTGAGACTTCAGCAACTGTCACGCCTACAAGGTGGGGCCAAGGGAGGCGCCTGGAGACCCGAGATCGGGATGGGCCAGCACTCTCTCTGGTCCGAGACCCTGGATGGTGGAGGTGGGCCAAGCAGAGCTCCAGAGAACACTGCTGGACTGCGATACACCTTCCCCAGACCCCGCAACCTACCTATTCCTTAATTTGTAAGTTATGCCATTAAATAAATCTCCTTTTAACTATGTGGAGTGGCCTTAATAATTTCACCAACATCTGGCGCCCAACGTGGGGCAAATTCCAAAGGCCTGGGTGGCTCCCACCCTCAGCCTCCTCCCCGACTAGCGGGTACCTAAACCCGCCTACAAAGTTCCATATAACCAGGGAACGCCTACACGGTTCCATTCTCGAAAAAGGAAACAGCTAGTCTGGTCTCAGTTCCCTAATTTAGCCCCGAGACCAGCGAAAGAGGCACTCCCCTGCTTCCTGAGTGCCGGCGCCTGCCATCTTGACTCCAGCGAGCTACAGTCAGCCAAGATCACGAACAGGCCCTGCTTTGGAGCTGTACCAATGCCACCTGCTGGCTAAAAAGTGCTACTACACCTCCCAAAACCACAAAAGGTAAACATATTGTTTCAAGTAAAAGTACTTGATAATTATACACCTTAAAATTGACTAACAAATTTTGAGTAATTCTTATAATATGGCTGACAACATTACCTCACAAGAATTTAAAAACCTTTTGCCTGTATGATGAATAACATCTTCCTGAAAATATACGACCTTCCTAAGGCATATCTGGCCTGTACCATTTTGGCATTCATCGTAATAATTCACACAATGTTCAAACACTGGTTTAATAACAAAAACAAAGATGAGTCATTATTGGGACTGATACAGGCTTTAAGAGATAACAATGAAGGCTTACAAAAAAAGATTCTCTCTCTGGAATCTGCTGATCAAGATTTACAAAACAGGCTTGTACCGAAAATTGATCTTATTGATAAAAATAAATGTAAATATTTAATGGACAGAACACTAACTCTCCAGACACTATATAAGGAAGAAAGATTACCATTAGTTGATAAGATAAGGTCCATAGAATCATGTGTTTCTGAGGAACATAAAAACTTCTATGATTCCATGAAAAATCTAGAGTCCCTTGCCAGAGAGGAGGTTCACTCCCCAGAACAGACCCTAGGTGCTCGTTTACAAGCCTTAAAAAAAAAAACTCTCAATAAACATGACAAGGGACCTAATACACAAAAGGACAAGACCATAAAGGTTGTAACATCTCCAAATGGCTCTCATACAATGGCTTATCCTGTTATCATCCATGAAAAGCCATTCCCTTGTATATAGTCTTGTATTAGGTTAGAACTTTCTTATTTAGACAAAAAGGGGGAGATGTAGTGGGTAGCCATTACAGCTTTGATCTGGAAGTTCCAACCCCCATTGAGACTTCAGCAACTGTCACGCCTACAAGGCGGGGCCAAGGGAGGTGCCTGGAGACCCGAGATCGGGATGGGCCAGCGCTCTCTCTGGTCCGGGACCCTGGACGGTGGAGGTGGGCCAAGCAGAGCTCCAGAGAACACCGCTGGACTGTGATACACCTTCCCCAGACCCCGCAACCTACCTATTCCTTAATTTGTAAGTTACGCCATTAAATAAATCTCCTTTTAACTATGTGGAGTGGCCTTAATAATTTCACCAACAGTGTTCATTTTTCTTTTATTTATTATATTATATTTTATCATTATTCCTTAGAAGCCTGTTTGTTCTCTAATGAGAGACAGAAAGGGGGTGGACCCTGGACCCAGATGGGAGGGGAGGTGGGGAGAACTGGGAGGAGTAGAGGGAGAAGAAACTGTAATCAGGATATAGTATGTGAGGGAAAAAATCTATTTTCAATAAAAGGAGGAAATATTAAATAAAAATAGTAGTAATGGCAAATGCTGCCAAATCAAATACTATGTCTCAGATATGAAGGCCCTTATCCACCAAGGTGACTGCGCTGAGGCTGGACGCCCCCATTGGTAGTGCTACTAGGAGGTAACTGCATCATGAGGCTCTCTCTGTCTTTGTATGGTTTAATCACTTGATGCATTCATAGCTGAATGGACTTGGCTGAAAAAATGTCTTCTTTAGTATATATCTGAAAGGTATGTTTGTCTCTGAATTCTTCTCGTCACTGGCTTTCTGGATTCCACAAAGTACGTGTCTCTGACCCATCTCACTCTGATACAATATACTGCCCCAGCATGAACCTAAGGCAGTGGATCAGCCAACCATGGATTGATACCTCTGAACCCAAGAGTCAAACAAGCCCTCCTAGCCTAAGTGGTTTCCTCAGCCATTTTGTCACCAAGTTTAGCAATGAAAGCTACCAGAAATACCATCATCAGGGATGCCACGTAGTTATCAGGGGAGTCCTAAGATAATGGGCCTGTGGTAGGTACTCTTTCCATAACTCATTATTCTGTTCAAACTGAGTAAAACAACTTGGAAAACCAGATTAGAGGATATGCCACCAAACATCATCCCAGTCTCCTCAAGCTCACTTGGAGTGGGTCTAAGAAACCATAACACTGCAGAGGAGACTGGGTAGACATGCCAGACTCAGTAGAGGTAGTACCCTAGGTTGGACCCTGGAACAGGAAGTCTAAGAGTTAATAACAATAAAGCACTAATCCTTGGGAAATGTATTGTGGTAACGGAAAGTTGGGAGTACTTGTGGTCTTGGCAACTTTATGAATCTCAAATCATTCTTGAGTGAAAAGTTCATAAAATTTGCAAGAGACTTGATGGAATTGGAAAATACTGAACTTATAAAGTAACTCAGGCCCAAGAAAACAAATACTTCATGTTCCCTCTCATATAAAGATGCTAACTTCTATTTTTTATGCATGCATATTAATGTGAAAATGTGAAAAAAAGGACATGAAAGTAGAAAGAGGCATGTAGCACGGAGGTGGGACTTTGAGAAATGGGGTTGTGGGCAGGTCAACAGCGCACATATACTGTAAATGTGGAAGGCTGAGTACCAGAGACGGAAGAGTACAGGCACAGCATGGGAGAAGGGGGATGAGGGACAGAAATGGGTAGCAGGGGGAGTCCATCAAAAGTAACTTTGTCTGAAAATGCTGTAAGGAAGCCTGTTACTTTAAATGGTAATTTAAAAATAAAATTAATAAATAAAATTTAAAGTTTCAGAGAGGGATGCCAGGTGATGCACCTAGGAGACTGAACTCAAGAGACGTGGAAGAGAAATTGTGGTTATCTGGTCAGATGATCATATATGAGCACAGTGCTTACATGCTTTAGGGGCTTAAGCATCTTACCATCCCAGCACACTGCCATTCAGGCACATGTAATGAATGCAACATGAATGAGTAGAGTTACACTTTCTTCCTGTCATCTTGTCATGATAAGGTTGCCCCCTAGGATGGCTATTCTTGGCTGTCAGCTTCAGCTTGACTATATCTGGAGTGAACTATAATCCAGAAATGAAGGGCACACTTGTGATCCAGATCTTGAGGCTAGAAGACACACAACTTTAATCCAGGCCTTGAGGCTGGAAGACACACTTTTAATCTGGCCATGCCTTCTGCCAGAAGTCTATATAAGGACAACGGAAGAAGGAAGGGTTCCTTCTTCTTTGCCTGCTTGCCCTTGCCTTGTGAGACTGAGCAGCTACTAGGTTCTTGAACTTTCCATTCAGAACTAGCCATTGTTGGACTGTAGCCTGTAAGTCATTACAATAAATTCACACCCCCAAAACACACATAGATAGATAGATAGATAGATAGATAGATAGATAGATAGATAGATAGATAGATACATACATACATACATACATACATACATACATACATACATACATACATATTCATTCCATAAGTTCTGTGACTCTATACTCCCATATCTGAGGGTTCCTGTTCGGAAAACTCAAATATTTCCAAGCCACAGCAGTTAAACAATCCCCTGCAGGGGAAAACTTCACATCATTTAGCTCCCCAGATTGATCTTTTGATGTGTGAACTTGTAGAGATGTTTTTCTTAGCGATACTCTGTTTAAAATTCATTATAATAATTATCTATATAGTGTTTGCCCTGTATTTGGTGCCAAATTGTCAAATGATCTAAAGCATATGGGAAAGAGATGCCCAGTCCACAAACAAATACAAGTCCTGTTACTAAGACGACCAAAGCTGTGGGTTTTAGTAAGGAAGGCTAGGGGTCCTAAAGCCAAACTGCTATAGGATGATTATATCAGCGTCTTCCAGGCTGTTCTCAAAGGTGAGAAAGTGAGTTGGAGGGTGGTGGGCTGTACAGTTTGCCTGAGGTCAGACTAACCCCTGACCCTGCTTCATGGCCCTGCAGACTCATGGGTAATGTGATGACTGGCAGTGAAGCTCTTTAATGGCAGCCTCACCTCACAGCACCCACATTTGCAGATTTGCCCAGCATGGTGATGTGCCAAGTTCAGCACCGGGGGCTTTATATACACGATTATACATTTAACCCCCTGCACTCTGTGAGGCTGCAATTACATTCTCATTTTGAAGATGAGAGATTTGATCATCAGGAAAATTCAATTATTTTGCCAAGGTTGCAACTGAGATTCAAACACAAACATTCCTGGCATTCTCCTTTAACTCACTTACCAAGAAAATTCCATTAGTGCAGATGCCTAAATGCTCTAATTGGAGTGTAGTCCTGATAACATTAGTCTGAACCAATATACTGAGGAAGCATGCGTGATACACTAGGCATCCACATAGCATCAATTATCCTGAAATGATGCAGATATAAATTTCATAACAGTGCCTCTGATATCCAACAAATGTTACCTCTCCTCCTATCTGTTTTTATTGGGCCCAAACTGACTTCAGTTGTATTTTAGACTCCTGTGAATTGTCGTAGCAATTCAAGATACCGAGTTTCTTTTTTCATGGCTCTGGTAATCATTTCTGTCTCTCCTGAAGATTTGCCTACCTGATTATCCTAGACACATCATTATCTGATTCGAGGAGAAGCTACCAGCCATGCTGGCCAAAATGTAATGCTTGGCCAGTGGAAAAACTAACTATAAAAGAAGGTTGCAAAATGAAGCCGCACCTGTGTTGTTAGAACTCTAACTGAGGTCAATGAATTTGGAGAGTTAGAACGTTACAAGTCCAAAGCCAGACTTACTGAGTTACCTTAGTCCTTTTAATGGACAACTCTCTACCATCCCCTGTATGTGATTTAAATTCTTGTGATGGGAACTCCACACTGCTCCATGGGAAATCCATAACAACTCTACTAAAACCCATCTTAACTCTCTGACGTCCTTCCCACTGCCTCTCCTAACTTCTCACCTTAAATACCAAAGCACACCCTTCAGGGCACCTGTTGTCATTAACTCTTCTATTGACCCCATCCCTTCCTCTTAATAAATTCAATTCAAAACTAATTCTAAAACTCTTCATGGACTTCCTGACCTCTACCAGTAAATATTACTTAAACAATCATTTTGATTCTTCGATCTGTAGGTCCCTTGTAGTCTACGTGATACCTCAGTTTACTCAGACTATTGTTCAACATACTACATGGACTTACATGAACAATGTCTTCCTGGTACAGAACCTGAATGCCAGCCTCTGCTGCAGAGACCTACACCTTACAGCACCCTCTGATACAAGGAGGCTTCACCCCATCCTACTGTACTCCAGCTCAGCTCAAAAGCCAGAGACTCGGGTTTGACATCCATCATCCCCTACATCTCCTCCTTGACTTTCCTTTCCTATAAAATCATGCCTGCTGTATCTGCCCCCCTCTGTGTAAGTGAATCTCTCTCTCTCTCTCTCTCTCTCTCTCTCTCTCTCTCTCTCTCTCTCTCTCTCTCTCTCTCTCGTGTGTGTGCGTGTGTGTGTGTGTGTGTGTGTGTGTGTGTGTGTGTGTGTGTCAATGCTATCAATGTTAGAACATGGGCCTGCCACTTTAAGATACTGGTCCTTCTAAGAGGTCAGATTTGCAGCCTGCAGAAACCACGCCACACATCCCTGCCAATTTTCTCTTGAGATATAGAACCGACAAGCCCTGATGTGAACATATAGATCTCAGTGGGGGGAAAAAAAACAGCTGCAAGAGTCACAATATCCCCTGTATTCCAGGAACTTCTCTGGAAGCCTGGGCCTCTGCCTTGCTCTCCACAGAAGTAACTTTCCTTAACGTTTTCATGTCTCTAATGTGCTCCCATGTCAAGTCCCACCACTGCTATGTCAAACATGACATGCCATTCTCATGCTTCCCCACCTCGAGCCCAGCCATGCTCCCCTTGGTCATAAGACTCTCTCCCAGTGAGGCTCCTTCCTTAAAGGTGGCTTTCAGTCAGTGCTTTTCCCAAACCTGCTACTCTTACTCTGTAGTCTCTTGTACATGTAGACTCCCTGGACCTTTGTCCTATTCCCTGTACATGGTCACAGTTTTCCATTGTACAGTTTCCAACAGACTCCACAGATGGTGGGAAGAGACCCCCTCACACAGAGCCTCACCCTTGCTCATCCCTTTAGGACAAAACTCTAGCATTCCCTTCAGATTGGCTTGAATCCAGCCTTTTCCTGCTGCCACCTTGTGTCTTTACCCCCCTTTCCCTACCAATGTCTGTAACATTCTTGTCACCATGCAAAAGTGACAGCTCCCTACACAACACACAGTACCCCGAGTCAGGGGTCTCCACTCCCCAGAAAGTTTGTCTCATTTTCCCTAAGGTTTTTTTGAAGTATAAATGACCAATAAAGGCTATTTTTGCTTACAAAATAAAAAAAGTGTGGTATTAGCTTGTATCAAAAGTAGAGTATAATCAGCTTGGGTGGGAGACAGGTAAATTTTGGCCTCACTCAAATTATTCTGTACATTGAACTATATGTCCAGTTAAGTCTCTTTTGTAGCTAGAACCGTAACTGTCAAAAGCTGTTTCTCCATTGCACGGACTGTGTAATTACATCTGTGCTTTATTAGTGACTCATTTGCATACCTCACTCAGTTGGTGGAAATGATTTTCTGTTGTCACTTTAAGAGATTTGATGGAACCTTTCCTTTACACTGCCTCTTCCTCTCTTGAAAAGCATCACTTTTACCCTGAGAACTGATAAATCATAACCAGTGAAGAGACTGCATTTTAAGTAGCAATTATATTTATCAACATGTGCTGGGAAGGAGACTTTTGAGCATTTCTATACCCTATCTGGTATATTAGGAATAGGTTCCCCAGAGGAGATGGAGCTTAACAGAAGGGTGACATGTGTCTCAAACAGTGAGGGTGTATTTCTGTCTGTTGTAATAAGCAGAACAATAAAAGGGCTGCCATGTTGTATTACCAGGGAGCCCTGAGTTGCAGGTGGGAGCAGGGCTTAGTTAGACAACAAATACCCAAGCTTGTAATCTAATATGAACAACCATCCAGACACATGAACAAGAATCAACTAGATAGTGACGGCAAGCATCCCACACTGCCCAGGCAAATCTCTTGATCATGTCATCAAGAAAGGGCACTAATGTTTTTAAACCCAGTATAATACCATTGCTCAAGCTGAGACTTTGTTGACAATAAATGAATCTCCTGGGTGGACTTAGCTCCTTTGTTCTTCCAGAATGCAGGTCAGAGTACATTTGTGGGGACCCTTTTATCTAGATGTGTTTTGGGAACTTCATTTAATTAATGCTTCTGAAATAATGTGTGTTTTGGCATGCACATCACATATGAACTTGAACTAGCTTTTATTCATACTCAGCTCAAGCTCTGTCAGCCATTCTATGGCTCTGTAGTCGGCTGCAAGGTAAACCCAGGCAAAAGAGCAAGGGTCAGCAAATCCATAACCTCAAAAGCTAAGCTTCCCTATGCACCCACAGCTTGTAAGCATCACCACCATTTATTAAAAGTAGAATGACTGACTTAGCAACTTTTACTTTCAATCAATTTTTTTTCAGACTCAGATCTTTAATATACTTCCTTTCTGGTCCCCTTTAAGAGTTTATTCATTCTCTTGGGTTCCAAAGATACTGCTGAATTTATCTGTCCTGTGCTTATGCCAAGTTACTGTTCCCAATTTAAGAAGTTTGCTTAGATGGAAGTTTTATCATTTAAGATAGGATGAGTCAAGAAAGCACTTGCCAGGAAATGTCATCTTCCTGGAAAAACTCAAATCACAATTACCTCCAGCAGCAACGGAGAGATAGATAGAGGCCCAGAGAAGATCAAATAGATAATTGGAAGTTACAGATAAGCCTCAAGCTCTTCAAATGTATCCCACCCCCAGCCAGCTTCTTCAGAGTGGATGGTAAGCTGTAAAACATTACTTGAGATGCATTATCTCTTACTGTTTTTAATAATTTGAAGCTATTAGTTTGGAATCATGAAAAAGGGAAGCAGGTAACGTTGCTCTTTCTGAACAGTTTCTATTTAATTCAGCTGTGGCTATACCTCATCATACATGTGCACAATTGTCTGTCAGTGGCTTAAATCAGACTTTGTACTAGTGTGTCGCTTATACTTCATTTATATTAGAAAACATAATCCATAATGGATTCTTAACAAAAGGAAGAGATGCAGAGGTTCAGAGAACCACTTCTGTCCTGTGGTTCATCCTTTCCCGCCAAAGAAAATGAGAGTCAGGGACAGAGCGGGAGACTGAGAGGAAACTCAAGGTATCAATGTCTCTAGAAGAGGATGCTTGCTGAAGCAGACAGCAGCTGAGAGAACTGAGACAGACTCCCCACAGATCTTCCCAGCAGGCTCAGTGAAGGACCCACCAGGAAAAGGACCCTTGCTCACTGCCCCCTGTAGATCCTAGAAACCCTTACACCCAATAGAAAGACCTTCCTTGGGTTCAGGGTTTCCATTTGCCAAAGCTTGTGGCAGCTCACTGTCAAGGACGCAGAATCTGGAAGCCACTCCCCCAGGGACGCTTTGCAACCTTTGTCCCCAGCACCATTCCCCCCATTTCAACTAGTGCTCTCTTCTGTGCTTCCAGTTAGGGCCACCATGAGCCAATCAACACTGGGCTTGAGGAAGCCTGGGTTCTACTGAGTCCTGTCCTTCCAGAGATACTCGTGTCTGTATTCTTGAGCATTATATGCCTTACCCCATCTTATTGCATCTGACTATTGGTCCCCACAAGTAAGAGGGAACCCAGAACCTTAATATCTGAAGCACTCACAATAGCAATTTCTTGTCTATTTTACTCAATAACCTCTAAACATCAATTAGGGTGAAGAAACTGATCTAAAATGGTGATCAGAATATAAACAATAGCCAATAAGTATCATTTGGTGACATAAATGAACAACTAGCTGTGCACTCAAAGATATAAAAGAAAGATAAACACTGACAGATAATGCATAGGTTGACTCAAATTACAACTTCAGAAACAGTACCCCCTCACAATCAATGAATCGCCCTATCACCTTAGCATTCCAAGGTCATGGTCCTTGATATGATGTTCTACAACAACATAGGAGATGAAGGAACGGATGCACCTTCCTGGGTAACTGCTCATGATCCAGAACACGCTGGAAGCATTTTATGAGGCAAACTTCAAGAAGGGATTTGTGGTGGCTCAAAAGTTTCTAGCTGTTTCTGTGTTAACCTTCTGCATTTCTAATTTTAGATAAAGTTGAGACTTGAGAGGTGCCTAACCCAAGGGCACATGTATCAGAATGCCTAGTTTCACGGTTTTTCTTCACTGTTCCCATTTTCTGTGGCCCATATACCATCACCAGAAGCTTCCATGTTACCTGCACTTCCCTCTTCCCCTCTCCAACCACATTTTTGGATATGAAGTCTAATGAATCTACCCATCAAAAACCCACCACAAGCTGAGACTGAAGAGACTCATCCCATGAAGTCCCTCAGGTGCTGGTAACTTACAGGCTTCCCGGAGTTTCTCTTTGTCATAGTGGAGTCCTTCATAGTCTTGTAAACTGATTTTGTTCACTCGGATCCTCAGGCGATCTGGGACAGACTGGGGACTGCAAGACAAGAACCAAGTGGTCAGGTATAGTGGGAGAGAGAGAGAGAGAAAGAGAGAGAGAGAGAGAGAGAGAGAGAGAGAGAGAGAGACAGAGAGAGACAGAGAGAGACAGAGAGAGAGAGACAGAGAGAGAGAGAGACAGAGAGAGAGAGACAGAGAGAGAGACAGAGAGACAGAGAGACAGAGACAGAGAGACAGAGAGACAGAGAGAGAGAATGAGCAGAACTACGAGTCAGGGTTCTGGAGAGACTAGGGGCAACTGCACCTCCTGTGGGTTAAAAGAAAAGGTTTATGTATAAACCAGAAATACATCCTGTTTACTAGGACACAAAAATTATTTGAAGAATCATTTTCTAGAAACCTAGTGTACCCAAAATTCAGGAAAGAACACTGGACTAGGAACAAAAGGTTCTGGGGAATATCCCTATGTAATACTGGCTATTAATTTGTCAAAAAATTAAATAACATCATGCATTTTGTTCTGTCTAGTAAGCTAGACACAAGTAATGAAAAATAATGAGAAACATGTTGGAGTTACAGAATACTAGTAAATATGTCCATAGTAGTCAAAACTGGTTAATGATGGCCTTAGCTCAAAAGAAATTTTTTAAAAATGCATTTAAAAATACAAACTAGGCATCTAGAGTACATAGGAAAGACCAAGGTTGAGAGTTCTCATCCTATTGAAGAGTCTTTGAAAGTACCACTCAATCAAGGCATGTTGTAATTGACACTACCTGTAAGGTGCCTTGAAATGAGGCACATAATTCATGCTCAAAGAACTAACTCATTCAAGCTAGCCTAGGGTGAGTATTAATTAATTAAACAGGAAGCACAAAATTCTCTGAAGCATATTGTTCACCCTCCTAGATTCCTTAATTTGTCTTAAGTCACATCTTCAAAGTGATTTCATCCTAGGCCCAAGTTGAGTGGAAAAAAAAACCTTAATATTTATCACCTCCAGTGTGGATCAATATATTCCTTTTGGTCTATGAGCATCCTTCAATTTCATTGGTCGAAAGAACTTTCTCAAACACAAGATTGCTGCTTAGTTGTTTTTTTTTTTATAGTAAATGGTAATAAACATTGCTAATAAGAGAGAGGAAGAGATTTAAAGTATTTCAAATATAAGTATATAAGTACACAAATTCTAAAGAGGGTAACAGGTAGACATTTATGAGGTTCACTGTTTTATACAAAACCATACAAGCAAGCCTTAAGACAGATGTGATGGCTGCCTGTCCCATCACTCAAAGTATGACCGCTGAGTGCCCAATCTACTGGCATTGTGCTGGTCATGGTAGAAGCACAGGATAACAAAGTTGACATGATTATGTTAGTGATGACAGGAAGAGCAGAGATCTAGTTTGATGGTAGAGCTACAATTCAGTAAACAAGACCTTAGTATCGTATGCCTACAAGCATCACTTCACCAATAGATAAAAATGTGACTTCCAAATATAAAGTGATTTTAAAGTCATATAACTCTATAGTGCAGAGGTAGAGGCAGAGATATGATCCCCACATTCTTCATTGTGATCTTCCTCCTATATGACATCCCTCTGAGGAGCTGAGACCATGAAGCTATAGATAAATACCAAGAGTCCATGCACAAGATAGTAAAGTCATAATATGGTTTAGCCTGGCCAGCTGATTTCTACCTGGTGCCAAGAGGGATTTATTTGTCAGTAAACAATTTACATAGGTTTGTTAAGTGAACTATGGCACATCCTAGCAAGAAAACATGAGACAGATATTATAAATGGATGCACAGATCTATATTTAATTAAAGGGAAGTCTGTCTACCACATACTTTAAAGTACAATTTTAGAAGTCATAGAAAACTCTGTGTGTGTGTGTGTGTGTGTATGTGTGTGTGTGTGTGTATGAGAGAGAGACAGAGAGAGAGAGAGAGAGAGAGAGAGAGAGAGAGAGAGAGAGAGAGAGAGAGAGAGAGAGGTGTCTAAATTCCTGCATGTAAATTCTGGGACTTAGAAGTTTGTGGATATAAAAGAAACGTCTGCATAAAAGTTCAATAAGTGATTTCAAGTAGCTGTCTCTAAATTACAGATTGAGGTTAATTTGTATTGAATATTATTATTCTTAAAGAAATAATATAGCTATTTAAAAAGCATATCAATCTAAAAATAAGTGATAACTCCACACAAGAAGAAAAGTAACGATCATGGTAAAGAATGTCTGGTGCTAGATGTAAGTAAGTAGAAAGAACTGATTAGGAGTAATCACACTTGTTTCATATCAAGTGCTTATCCCCATATCAAGGGGTGTCATCTTTTAACTCCCAAGCTTACCCAAGTAATCTTCATAGATTGTAACTGGCAATTTTCCCCCACAAACTGAGCAGATCAGAAGAAAGCTGAAGCCCTAGAAGACTACGGTTCTTCACAGTCTGTGATGGCAGGCACAGAGAGTACAGGGTAGAGTGAGTTCTGTGTAAACACTCTCTAAGATAACAGTGGATCAAATACCACTGATCTCTAGCTGTCTCTGGTGGTTAAAGGCAAGAAGAGCAACCTCGTTAGAGAAGCAGTTGCCAAGTGTAGACAGAATTCAGAGAACTGCTGGCCAGTCCTTCTGTCCACTTCCATGTGTAACAACCATCTCAGACCCAACAGAGCCTGTTTCCTCTCTGCCCACTTCCATCTCCTGATTTCTCACGTTGCCCTCTGGTTCCACCCCACACAATGCTGCCTCCAGAAACACCGGGCTCCAAACTTCCTCAAAGCTCACTATGATCACACAATAGGACCTAATATTTGAATAAGATTTTCCAGATACCAAGTGAATTGACATCTTACTTCATTTCTTCTCCGGGATTGTGTCACTCACCAGCATTGACTCCTCTTTGCTTCCTTCCTCCTCTCGCTTTTAGTTCACGCCTTCTTGCAACCACTTACAACACACAGCAACAGGAACTCTCTTAACCCAAGCCTTAAGCTCTCCCATATTCTGCTTCCTATTAAATGTGACTTAAAACCTTTAAAAAATGTTAACTTAACTGAAGCCCATTGATAAGTTTTAAGGCATCAGAGCATGGGCTAAATAATAGAAATCCTCTTTCAATCACTCTCGACCCTTGTCTAAGAAGTAGGTGGGTGGCAGGGGCAATGTAGCCAACTGCTGGGAGACACTGGGCTCCAAAGCAGCCTGACTGAATCTGAAGCAGTTCTTCCACCTCCTGGTTAACCTGTGATACAGTCTCCTCCTAAGAAAGACGATGACAACAGGATCGACCTCATAGGCAGAGAACAGAATGGGTCAGTGCATGTGACACACCTTGGGAAAGTGCCTAGTACAATCCAAGCGTCAAACAGGTATTTGCTAATATCATTCTGATAATTACCCTCCCCACTTCTCTCCTAAACAAGATTCTGCCTAACCCTAGCATCTGCTACTTCCAGACATAGGGAGAAATTTGGAACTAATACAAGAACCTCCCTCGACATTTCTAACGAGGTTCCTGGGGACACTGTCTCTCTTGGCTGGTGTCGTGACATTCCACATTCATGGATCTTCTCCCACTTGGTTTGTCATGAAGCCAGCTAAAGGCAAGGAACTGGACAGCTAAAACACAGGGGACAGAAAGTGCACTGAAATTAAGTGAAAGCCAAGCAATTCAATTTTATTCCTATGTCACATTATATTAGTGTCCCATTACTAGCTGACTGAAGGTGGAGGACAACAGAGCTGTTCCCTGGAGTCTGGGGAATAGCCCTGCATTAGTTTTCTAAAATTACATTTTGCTAAGGAAGTTAGTAGAGCACAGAAGAGACTCCTAACTTGAGTATAAAGAAATTTGTCTCTATGCCAACATCCACAACAAGCAACCCATATTGACTTAGGCATTGTATCAAGAGGTCTAAACCTGACTTCCAGGAGACCCTGAGTTTCCTAGAAGAGATCCAGAAATCTGTGAGCTGCTCTTTCTATTGAGGTGGGATTGTCAATTTCTCACTAATTTCTTCTGCATCCTTATACAGATTGGAAGTTCATGATTCTGGACTTAACTCTCAAATGCTCCCAGGAGCACTTCCTCAAAAGTCACAGGGTAATCATCTCTCATTAGTTCACACATGGGTTTTCAACAATCTCTAGACAGTAGTTTCCCTTAGCCACATAGCACACAGTTGTTGCCTTGTAAATTTGGAAGGGAAGGACCACCATCCATTGCAACAAGTCCCTGGGTATTCAGTGCCATTCAACTTGCTTCTCACTACTACCTATTCCTTCATAAATGCTGGTGGCAATCTGTGTCTCTCTCTCTCTCTCTCTTTCTCTCTCTCTCTCTCTCTTTCTCTCTCTCTCTCTCTCTCTCTCTCTCTCTCTCTCTCTCTCTCTCTCTCTGTGTGTGTGTGTGTGAGTGTGTGTGTTTCTATGAATTGAACTAAATTCGAGGTTTCTTGCACACAAGGCAAGTGTTCCTCTACTGAGCTGCCTCCCCAGAGGTGACTCTGATTACCAGACAGCAGACCTTAGCATGATGAAAGTCTGTTGACTAGGAATACAATTAGAGAGAGTGAATGTTTGCAAGAAATTTTATCCAAAGATGTTAATAATGTAAATCTTAATTCATGTTACAGACAGGACCCTTAGAGTTATATAATCATTCTACATGCTATACCTTATGAATCTCCTGCTTTAATTAGCATTTCTCAGATGGCTCATTGCAAGATGCACCCCTTTTATGCAGAATCACAAAGAGGGTTGGTTTTCTTTACCAAGACAGAAAACCATCACAACCCTGTCTTTTTTCTACCTTCGGGCTTGATTTAACAATACAAATGAAATTCCTTAAATTCTTTCAACCCATGTAAATAAATACAAGGTTCTACTTGAGCATAATCTAGGTACAACAAAGTGTACTAATATTTTTTGTTTGTTTTGTTTTGTTTTTGAGACAGAGTTTCTTTGTATAGCCCCTGATGTCTTAGAACTCACTCTATAGACCACACAGGCCTTGAACTCAGAGATTTATCTGCCTCTGCCTCCTGAGTGCTGGGACTAAAGTTGTGCAATACCATGCCTGGCAGTCTAACTAATCTCTAATAGAAGTCTTTCAACTAGTCCTTATGTTATGAAGGGTCTGTAATTAAAATATTAATTATTAGTGTAAAATCTAGCAGGAATGAGTCACTTCCTTTTTGCAATTCCAGCACCTATAGTGCCACTTTGCCCACATTTCCAGTAACTATGTATGAGTTCTCCTGAACTGCCCATGGCCATGAGGCTTGAGCACAGGTTGGCACTGGAGTGGCTTTCCAGTGGGCTCTCTCTTTGCAAACCCCAGACACAAATCTGACATGGCTGTCCATTTCTGTGTTCTGCCTGATCACCATCCATTGCCGGAGGTAAATCCATGCAGAGTTATACTTTTCCCACCTATCACTGTATCTCTAGTGGGATCCACATAGATTAAAAGAGAATTGAGAACTAGAAGTCCTTACCTAAAAGCAAACAGTCCACCTCAGGATGCATGGTGTTCAGTTAAATTATGGTGAGCCTAGAACAACTATCACCAATTCTTTACATCAGCTGCCAAGCTGGGCTTTATTTAAACACAATTATAATCAATAGCTTCCTTCAGGAATTTTCTAGAAATTGCTGAAATGTTCCTTTGGGTATTTTTCAATTGACACTGAAAATAACCTAAATACAGATGCATCCAAGAAGGCTTCTACAATAAAACCAATTTGAATTAAGGTTTCTGAGCAGAGATTTAAAATGGAATTTTGACACCTGCCAAATTCATACAGAATACTCATCTTCCATTATCTTCTGTCCAGAGAAGTGAACGATGCCTGAGGAATCTAAAATTGTGCAGAAGTTTTTGAATCTCATTAAGAATAATCCAAAAATTATTAGTGTTGGGTTGTCATGTGATCCCATATTAGATATGTTACTGCATAATCCTTCATAGGTTATTCATTCTTCTGTACGAGGGTGTGCTGGGTAGTTCTATGTCAACTTGACACATGCTAAAGTCATCTGAGATGAGGGAACCTCAATTAAGAAAATGCCTCCCTAAGACTGGGCTGCAAGCAAGACTGTAGAGCATTTTCTTAATTAGTGATTGATGTTGGAAGGCCCAGGTCATTGTGGGTGGGGCCACCCCTGGGATGTTGGTCCTGGGTTCATAAGAAAGCAAACTAAGCAAGCCATAGGGAGCAAGCCAGTAAGCAGCACCCCTCCATGGCCTCTGCACCAGCTCCCACCTCCAGGTTCCTGCCCTATTTGAGTCCCTGTCCTTACTTCCCTCAATAACGAACAGCAATATGGAAGTATAAGCCAAATAAACCCTTCCTTCCCCAACTGACTTTTTGGTCATGGTATTTCATTGGAACAATAGTAACCCAAGCTAAGACAGCAGGCTACATGCGCTGGTGTGTGTCCAGGGTGCATCACAGAGGCCAGAAGTGGACAACAGATGCCCTGATCTATAAGACTCTGCCTATTCCACTCAGACACTTGGAACTAAGCTATCAGCCAGCTCCTATGGTCTCCAGCATCTGCCCCTTCACTGAACTAGCATTACAGACACATGTGTGCTTACACCTGAATTTTTACATGAGTGCCAGGGATTTGAACTTGTATCATGCTTGTACAAAACTGATCTTGACTGCTGGGCCATCTCTTCTGCCTCAGGCTGTTCATTTTATTTGAAGGACAGTTCCCCATCACTACAACTCCTGCTTGTGAAAGGACTGGAGTACTGTGCCAACATACAGATGGAATGATAGAGCAGCAATCCCTCTAGATCTTCCTGTAAGATCATGGAAGCATTGGAGTTGAGAGGTATCTTAGATCTTACCTAATTCAATGTTCATTGTTCCATATGATGCTATGTTTCCTATGATGGAATCTTCAAATGGTGACTCAATGTGGGCATGATCTTCATCCAGGAATAAGATGCTAGATGGAAGTGACCGAGTTTTTGTTCAGATCATTCTAAGCAGGTGAAAATTCTCTCCAAAATTTTCTCTATCATTTCTATATTGGCCATCCTAATAATGCTTTGGTATATAATACGTTTTAAGTCACTGAGAGAATCAGTCACAGGTTTAATGCCAAACAAGTGCAAACATATCAGAGAATTTTTTTTTACTATTCTTTCCAAATATCCAGACACTTTTATGGAATAAAATTTAATTTGTATATTTCCTATAGACCTTCAAGTGTGTGTTGTAATTCCATACTTCTTCAGAAATCTGTAGTCAGTTTCTATCCTTTGAAACTGTGTGCTAAATGAATCTGTTACAGAATGAAATATCTGTGTGGTAACTGTTCCTTACATGTTTTACCAAGTTTGTATTCATGTCATGGAAGGAGGCAAAGGGGAGGGACAGCAATGGCTTTATTCCACGACACTGGAAAGCAGCTGCCAGGTTTCATTATTTCTTCCTTGAGGATGTGAAGGGCCAACAGCCTTGATCAATACATCAAAGGCTCCCAATCAGCTGCTTCTCCCTGCAGCCCCGAATGTCATCATTGCTACTATCCAGTCAGTCAACTCCAATAGCTTTGTGTGCAGCCACCCCACATCTGCACCATGCCCCAATCCAAAATCTGCACCACACCAAACCGCCACACCTGCAGCACTCCAAACTAGAGTCATATTGATTTTTGAGGCTATAGAACGGCTGACTGCCAAACTAGAGCTTCCTCTCCACAAGTTCATGCTGTCTTTTACTCACCTCCTCCTTCCTCTCCATTTCTGCACGCTGAGTCCATCCTCAGTTCTCACCCTAACTCACAATCAAGCAACATTCTGCAATGGTTAGCTCTCCTCCCAGAACTTCTTTTTCTCTTGAATTTCTGTTGGAAGCTGTCTTCTGACTTCCCACCTAAGCCTCTGATAAGTCCCCGTTCCTCTCTTGTGCCTCTCCTTCTCTTGTAAGCATCTTTCTAATGTCCGTGCTTCTCTAATCCTTCCACTAAACCTACCACAGACCAAGACACCACTATCACCCTGAGCCCAGAGAAGCTCCCTGCAGCTAAAAACACCTTCCCATTGCCCATTGTTTGGAATGCAAGCATGACCAGGACAAGATGATTTCACATCCTCCCACCTGTTAAATCATGAGCACTTTGGGGTCAGGAAATCACCTACAGCTGTGCTTCTGTCTCTCGCAATATACGATAAGCTTTTAACATGTTAACAGCTATCATGTAAATGGAGAAGAATCTCTACCTGTAATCGGATACCATCTACACATTTAATTCTCATGGGGAGGTGGAATCTCTTGGCCCTGATATTTGCTATGCTGGCAATTAAAGATGACAACCTTCAAGGAAAAACGTCTCCAAGTCCCTGCCTCACAAGGCCAAATAATGCTCCATGCTCAAAGAGCATGAACACTGAGGAAATGCCATGATGGCAGGCAAAGAAGAGGAAACACACCAGAAATGAGGACATGTGGGATTTCGATGGAGAAAGAACATTCCTGTTTTTTTGTTTTATTCTGTTTTTTGTTTTGTTTAGTTTTATAATAAAGTTCTGCAGATTTGAATAGCTGGGACGAAGAGCAGTTGAGAACAACACATTATATACTTGTATGCTCAAGGCACATTACACAATGAAGATGTCCTGATGTAACCCAATACCACACACAATGAATATACACACCAATAGAAATTAAAATCAAAGCTTTGTAATAATCACAATAAAAATAACGTAATAACAGTGGGAACTGAAGCAAGGGCAGAATTAAGTCCCTGTGCTTCTAACCTATCAGGCCAAAGTCATTTTCCCATTAAGAAACAAATCCATGAAATAGAGGGTTCCTGGTTACTAAAAAGTGTCGTAGGATTCTAGGATAAAATGCTGGTTTGAGGTACTTTTAGGACTGTAGCCCACAATAGCAGGGAATGTTATTTTGTTGTTCTGACTGGAGGAAGAATCATAGGAACAAGGAGTTCCTGGGATGGAGCCAGAGAGACATAATGTGACTCACAAGCCATCAGGATGACTTAGCTCTCCTGTGACAGACATTTTCTATGTCAGGACTCAATGTCTGTTTAGCAAACAAAGATCTCACACATATTTGCTCTCTAGAAAGCTTCACATGGGTTTACACTCCCAGACTGTTTCATTATCCTGTTAAATCGTATTCACAGATGACAAATTGAGTTTCTTTTGTTGGAGAGGGGTATGGGGGAAGTGCTATGATTTGCACAGCTTTAAAAAATGTCATTTCACAGAAGAAGATGTGTGGCCTTTCACACATGACAGGAAGAGTGCTGGTACGAAGCTTACAAACACAGGCATGTATGCCCCGCTTCCAAACTCTCAGAGTCCTTGGGTGAACTGAATAGTGTTATTTGAATGAATGTACCAAGAAAATCAGGCAAAATAAATTGCCATACTTATGTTGCAATGTTTATTTCATATACAAACCAATGGGGAGATGAGATAAAGAATTAATGTTTGTTTGTTTATGACTAAAAATAGTCCATTAAAGTAATAAAAGCAATGGTCAAGAAACATGAAGCAATAACAGAGCAAAAATCAATAACTACTGCAACATGTTGTTCCTCCAGAAAATAGAGTGTGGCCACCACAGGAGTAGTTACAGGTCAGTTAAGGGCACTGGTATTGGACGGGATCATGGGACTCCAGGCTCCCTGGTCTTTCATATTTGGTGAAGTGACCTCTCATCACTCTTGCATATGATACTCCATCTGCATGAAGTAATGCAGCCCAGGGGAGCCTCACAGAAGCCCATGTCATGCTGTTTCAACAGTTAGCCTCTAAAGCTGTGAGCTAAAAATAAAAAACCAAAATTCCTTTCCTTAGAAAGTTACCCTGTGCCTTGAAATTTTTGCTATACTAATAAAAGAGTGACTCCTACAGCTATGCTTTAAGCCCACTGAGTCAGGAATCTTGGGATGTGTGCACTCCAGTGCATGTCCCTATTGAAATGAGACACTGAAAATCATGCATTAGACTTGCTTTTCTGGGAAAGAGACTTGACCAGGAGAACAGTCCCTGCTTTATTCTAGATGAAGAAAATAAGAAGTCAGCACTGGCCAGATGTGATGAGTAATCTTCACTGTCCGTTGTACTGGCTTCAGAATCACCTAAGAGATACCCAGCTTCTGGGTGTGTCTGTGAAGGTAATTCCAGAAAGGACTGAGAAAGGAGGTCTCCCGTAAAGTGGGTGACAACCGTCCATGGCCAGAGACAAATCTTAATAAAACTGGGAAAGGAAGAAGCCAGGTGACCGTTGGTGTTCTTCTTTTTGTTTTCAATCTGCCCAGATGTGAGCAAACACCCTGGCACTCCTCCAACCACATCTTGACAGGTGTTCTAGGCACCAGGCCTTCCTCATCATTCTAGGCTGTGCCCTCAACTCTTGAGCCAGAGTAAACCTTCCCTCGGGTAACCTTCCCTCTGGTGAGGCATTTGGCTAAAGCAATGAAAAAAGTAACTAATAAAACCAATAAAATTAACTTAAACACTACATAAGAAACATTTTTCTTAAATGGCTTAGCAGTACACATAAATATTCTATGTATGCTTGGAATTTATTTATTTATTTATTTATCTATTTATTTATGTACTTATATATTATTGGGTTTGTGTGCATGATGTGTGTTCAGGCATGTGTGCCACAGCATGTGTGTGGAAGTTAGATGACACTTTTGTGCAATCATTTCTCTTTTTCTACTGTATATGGGTTTCAGGGAGTGAACTCAGGTCATCAGGCACGCAAGGCAGAGAGTGCCTGTAGCCACTGGGCCATCTCACTGACCCACAAATATTTTAAAATCATATTTATAAACTTAAAAAAAATCTAGCTATCAAAGAAATTTACTTTATCTTGACTAGTTGGGAACTAATGTTTTCTCTTCTTTGTTTTGACTTATTTCTTTGCTTCAGGTTCACAATTGCTTGCCAAAGTCTTGAATGCTCAGTGCAGATGCATCACCCAGCCTTTTTCCCTTCTTATGCCTTGTAAAATACATGCTCTTTTCATTTTATGCAAGTGTCTCAGGGTGTTATGACAGACCAGGAAAACTCAACCGAATTAGTGTAATTAAATTCAAACTCTCTTACAAGTGAAATGTGCCTGGTAGTTCGTCACCACGTCAGCGATGCAACCCAACAAAAACAGGCTCTTAAACTGATCAAAACAAACTGCTATTGGTATGTTCTTGTTGCTAACTGTGTCGGAAGACATCATCTACCAGTACAGTGCTGGAGCAAAGGTGAACCATGGCTCTTTTGTTCTCAAATGCTGTAACTACAGTGATAACATCCTACAGACTTCTCTTCTGGGTGGAGAATCTGTTTATAAATAAATCTGTTGTTCATGGAGATGATCAGAATGACTCCTTCCCTTTCCATTTACAGTCTGAAGCCATTTCATGGTTGTCTTATAACAACCATTCTGTCTTAGGAGTTCATATTTGAACTAAATTGAAAGCATCTCTTGTTCAGCTACTTTATTTTACAGAAAATGATTCTGGAGACAGGCCAGCAACCTCACTCTGAACCCATGTAATGAATTCTGAAAATGTGCTTACATAAAAGGGCAATTTCCTTCATCCCCCTCTATATCCTTTAATAAAAATTATTTTCAAGAATTAAATGAGTGCAAGGTCTGGGCATAAGGCTGTCTTCAACCTGCTAGTGACACACAGAGGAAGATAACAAAGGTCCAAGTCCAGGGTATTTAGTGTGTTGCTGCTACAAGACAAGTCATGCCCCACCCCTATATCCCAAGTGTCTCAGCATATGACCTGGAATATGTAGAGAATTGGTATGTCATGAGGAAATGAAGTTAAAATAAGATCATGATGGTGGAATCAAGCACATCAGACCATTTTATTATAGGAAGAAGGAATCTGATGGACATGTGCAGAAGACTATATGGAAGCACATAGAGAAGACAGCCATCTCCAAGTCTAGGAGACAGGGTTCAGAAGCCAGCCTTGGCCTCACCTTGACTCAGTGGTCCAGCCTCCTGAACTATGAGAAAACACAATTCTGTGGCTTCAGCTGCTCAGTGTGCAGTGCTTTGTTAAGGAAGCCCAAGAAATTCACAGAAGTATCGATCCCAATGTAGTGAGGGCCTACGATTTGGTTTAATCCCACAGCTAGAATGAACAAATATGTATATTTACACACACACACACACACACACACACACACGCACGCACGCACGCACGCACGCACGCACGCATGCACATCACTATCTATAAAATGACAAAATAAAACATTTCACTCTCCCAAGTTTCAAGAAGGCTCCCAAAGCCCTGTAAACTGCACACAGCCCTGGTGTGGCTTGTTCGGCCCCAGTTTCCACCTCTCCTGACAGAAGATATGTCGTGCAAGAAAATTGAAACCATGACTTGATGTTCACTGAACTTTTATTGTTTTTTTAAGGCTAGAGTTTTATATGGTTGTTTTCCCTTTTTTACAGTACAGGGGAATCAAATCCAGGCTCTTGTGCATGCTAGCTAAATACTCCTTCACTGAACTACAGCTCCCAATCCTAAATTATTTTATATTTTAAAAAATTATTTTTTGTTAAGACCAGCAAGATGGCTCAGTGGTCCTAAGCCTGGCCACCTAGGCTCAATTCCTAAAACCTACATTGTGAAAGGAGAAAAATTAATTCTCATAATGCCCTCTGATTGCCAAACATGTGTAATAACACATGTGCACAAAAAAATCTCAAACAGATAATGTAAAAAAAAATTGCTAAAAATACACATAAATTATTCTCACTCCTTTTCTGTTACTCAATAAATATACTTAAGAGCATGTTTGATTCACAAACATTTCCAAGGATTCTTTCTCTCTTATGCCAAAGCTGACTTTGACAATGGTCCCTTATGCTCTGCACACCCAGGACAACAAAACTAGCCCCTAATACTCACCCTACTCTTGAAGTGAACTTTTATTATATAAAAACTGCTGAGTCTAAAGATTGTCCATCCACCTACATAGATATGAATAATTCACTGATAAATATAAATTTTAAAAGCAATGTGATATAATTTTCAACATCCAGAAAATCCTTAATGCATTGGGCCTTACATAAGTGTACTGGTTCCTGAGCCCTGTACTGACCTCTGCAATAGGAGAACACAGAAGCCAACCCTCACTGGAGGTGGAAGCATGGTCCTTCCTGGTAAGGCTGACTCTGACCCTCCCTGCAGGAGGAAGTGTGCATGGCCCTTCCTGGTAAGCCTGATGCTGACCCTCCCTGCAGGAGGAAGTATGACCATTCCTGCTAAGCCTATACTCAAAGCACAGTCACTAGCCCTTCTAAGAGTCTCTAAATCCTTCAGCTGCACTAGAATTTAACTAGGTCTCTTTCTACATCTTTTTTTTTTATAACAACACTTGAAATCTGCAACTTCAAAGAGCCAAACATCTAAAATGTGCAAAACTGAATCCTTGCTCATAGAATCCCTCCTCTCTCTCATCGATTGGACTCTTGGAGCTCGGCCTGGCGCCTGGCTGTGAATTTCTGCATCTGCTTCCATCAGTCATTGGATGAAGGCTCTATGATGACAGTTTGGGTAGTCACCCATCTGACCACCAGAGAAGGCCAGTTCAGATACCCTCTCAACTATTGCCAGTAGTCTAAGGTGAGTTGATCCTTGTGGATTCCTGGGAACTTCCCTAGCACTCTGTTTCTCCCTATTCCCATGATGTCTTCATTTATCATGGTATCTCTTTCCTTGCTCTCCTGCACTCTGTCCCTGTTCCAGCTCAAAACTCCCGTTCCCCTATGTTCTCATCCCGCATCCCTTGCCCTCCATTATGAGCAAGGGAAATTGAGATCATGATGGGAAAATGTACAGAGATGGCCCGCCAAACTAGTGGAAACGCATGAACTGTGGACCAATAGATGTGGAGCCCCCATGGAACTGGACTAGGCCCTCTGGATAAGCCAGACAGTTGTTTAGCTTGAACTGTTGAGGGAGCCCCCAGGTAGTGGAATCGGGATTCGTCACTGGTGCATGAGCTGGCTTTTTAGAGCCCAGTGCCTATGGTGCGACACCTTGTGCAGCCTTGGTGCAGGGGGGTGGGGCTTGGACCTGTCTCAACTGAATGTACCAGGCTCTGCTGACTCCCCTGCATTGGAGGAGGTAGGAATGGGAGGTGGGTTATGGGGGAAGGCTGGGGGGAAGGAGGAGGGAGGAGAGGGGGATCTGTAGTTGGTGTATGAAATGAATAGAAAATTTAATAAAATTTTAAAAAAGGAAAAAAAAAAAAACCCTGAATCCTTAGTAACTCACGTCTGCTTTTCTTTCTTTAAAAGCTTATGTGGTACAATTTGATTAAAATATGTGACTCATACATATATACACATTGGAAATGATCAGAGTTTGTATTGATGATAGAGTTCAATGTCTTAAGCATCATCCTCAAAGCAAATAGGCCTGTGTTTTACCATAACTTTATGGGACTTACAGTGTATAGTAGCAAGCTTCCTACCCTTTCTTTTCCATTTTCTCATCTATGAAAGAGGCATGACAATAATCAGTAATGCAATGCAGTCACTAAGGTGCTCAGCTGGTAGCAAGACAATGCTTAATGCCATGTAGGTATATGTCACCTCTCCAACCAACTGTAAAACCCACGTGGGTTCTTACAGAAGCAAGATAAGGCCTTAACTATGTTTTCCAAGGCAGTGCAGAACCTACCCTCCTGCTCACTGCCCAGAACCAAAAATGACCCTGAAGTCCCATGATGGATCTTGTTGATGTCTCCTTTGGGGGCAAATTTTAATGGGATTTAGAGTCATGCCTTGGATTTACTACAACAGAACTTCAGAGCTGACGAGAATCCCAAGGATCAAATTTATTTTAAAATTTGTCTTAAAAAAAACACAAAAGAATAATGAAACCATGGTCTATGCTGTACAGACAAAGGCAGGTGTGTCCAGATGCCCAAATCAGAAGCATGCTGCTGTGGGGAAGGAGGGGTGTCAGGTTAGGAGGGGATGCTTCCCCAGAGACCCTTGCTTCCCCTGTCCTTCTGCCATGACATCCCTGGGCAGAACGAAGCTGAGACAGAGAGAGGGAGCTCAAGGGAAAACCTGCATGACATAAAGACTGTTGCTTGAGTTGCAGCCTGGACATTGGTTTGGAAGCAGCCTGAGAGAAAGCCAGAGAAGTCCTTACTTGCTTTCCCCTTGTAATTCTCCATTTAGCATGTCTGTCACATGAACTAGCAGGGAAGAGTGACAGAGGAAAAGGAAAGGTGGGCGTGTGTCACGACAAATAATCCAGAAACTGGGGACAGTGGAGTCAAATGATTGGTCAGATACCAGAAAATGTGAGTGTCCGGGGAGAGGCAGGAAAGAAAAGCTGGGACTGGGCAAAGCTGGGCAGAGTGTTTGGGTCAAAGGCTTAGAGAGCAAATAGCTTTGCTTTCCAGGGAGTGTGACCCTAACCCTGTCTCACTGACCCTGAGATCCAGTGTCTCCCCATTCTATAAACACAGCAGTTTCTCACCTGACCTTTACAAACAGAAGCCACTTGGCTCCTTCTACTTCTGTACAAGTAATGGAGGCTCACTAAAATGATAAGGAAAAGTATTTCTATCCCTCCTGTTCAGAGGTAATTGTTCAAGGATATAATAAAAGTAACAATTGTGAACACAGTTGGGGTGCCTACATCTTTCAGTATCCTCAAAAATGGTTTTTGGAGTGAGAAAACATGATACAAATTTTAAAATCCATGAATCTGAATCCGGACATTTTCTGTCTCAGACCCTTCTAGAAGCTCAGCTGGTCTGAGGGTGCCATTCACCCTGAGGCCCTCATTAAGGTGTGTGCATTTTCTATCAAGAGCTTAATCTGTGAAATCAAACCACTTCTGAGGGCCCATCCTTCTCCATGAAAGCCTCGCAGTTTACAAAGACGTGCATGTAGATACTTTTCGCCAGTATGTGTGTTGCTTCCTGACACTGTCCTTGGTGAAGTAAAAGACTTTATCAAAAGAAGAAAAAAGAAAAGCCGTTTGCAGAATGTGTATCTTCCAATTCCAAGTCCTATTTTCTAATAGAGGGTCAGGATTACATAAACAAGACAGGCAGATGTTATGATATACCACACAAGGTTAAGGGGATGTCTGGAAAGCTTTGATGTGACTAGCTGACGAAGACAATTACAGAATTTTCTAATGAGTTGCAGAGACTAGTGTACCTCCTGGACCAGAGGCATGCAGACATTAAACCGCAGGTGGGTGGCCTGTTTGCTTCAGTCATGAAGATTGCAGGTTCTTGGTTCGGCATCTGCAGTTTTTCAACTATGGGACTCTTAAATCTAACCCAAAACAGAACCTTAAAAAAATGGCATAGTGACAACATTTCTCCTTCTCTCTGCCAAACTCTACTTTTGCAATGAAAATCAATTTACTTTTTACCCTTTACCAAGAAGCCTTCATTTATCAAAATCAATTTTGCAAAGCTGAGTCAGCCTGTGGTCAGATATGGCAAGTTACCCTGTCCCTCTGGGTCTGTCTCTAACCCTACATTCCCTAAGGCAGTAAGCAAAACCACACAAGTTATCGTCAGGCACATCCTGTTTGTGTCTAGATCATAACTTTGGTGTAGGACAGTGAATTACATGTAACAGATGCCCATGGTAGTTAGGATGCCCTGGCGTCGGCAGAGATGCTTTGTTGCCCTGAGCTGTGTGGCATGTGCTGAATAGCTGGAGTGGGTAATAAGGAAAGACACGGGACAATGGACCTGTGTACTGGAGATGCTCTAGACCTGGGACGTTGGCCCGGGTGATCTTATGGATGGAGAGCTCTACACCATTTTTTCTCCCTAACTAAATAAAGCAATAAAACAGTCATAAGGGAACTTTGGAAAGTGCGAACTAGCAACAGACTGGGGAAGGAGGTCCGAATGCAGACTCTCTTCTCCTTGCTGCTGAACTCCCTCACTTTCTCCCTCCTGTAGACCACAGCTGGACTCCAGCAGCATCCATGCTGAGAGTGGATACAGATGCAGGCAGGGAGAGGGCTGGGAGGAAGCCTGGGCTCTGCTTTGAGTTCAAGAAAGGGATACCTCAGAACTGAGTCACTGAGAAAAATAATTTTTTCCCCTTCATTTCCTCACACTTCAGATTTGGGCTGTTTCACTGTACTGGCAGCCACCACGACAAAGGCCCTGAAGCAGCTAAGACTACTACCATCAAGAACAGGATTTCCTTTCTGATCTCGGGAACTCTGATGCCCAGAAGGTGCAATCAACCTTCGTTGCTTCTCCCTCTCTTTCTGTCACAGTCCTAGGCACAAACACCATTGCAGGAAATACATATTGTAGGGAAGTAACTGACGCTTTAATTTTCTGGTTGAAGGACTAAGAGAGGAATGACTGCCCAGAAGAAGGAGCTCAGAAAATGACTTCATAAAGGTTTCTGTGCCCTGCACTCAGGGTCTCTCTCCAGGCGGCATTTATGTGAACACCAGCCTCAGCATCTGGCCATCGACTTTAAGAAGCTAGAAGACCAACCCTGATCGGGCCCTATACTGGTGTCATGGTATGGACATGCTGACCAATGGAAGAACACCGAAAGCATTTTCCAACCCTGTAGACAGTCAGAACTTGTGGCTTGAACTTCATCATGTCATCTGTCTACTAAGGATAAAAGAAAAAAACAAAGAAAAAGAAAAACACTCAAATTCTTTAAGGTGCCAGAACAAGATTAAACAAAACAAACTCAACATGAGCAGAAGAGAGGAAGGAATAAAGGGCAAAACTCAATGATATTTCAAACAGGGAATCAACCGGGAAGGGCAATGTGACCAACAGACAATTTAAGGGGGTAGGGACGAAACAGAACTCTGCCAAGACTGACTGATACATTGAATTACAAATACCAGGAATGAAAGAGAACTCTAGCTACAGACTCCACAGAAATAAAAGAGATAAGGAAATCCTTTTTTACAATCCCATACATATTAATTCCCAACATACAGGAAATGGACAAATTCTTTGAAAAATCAAACAACTATAAAAATTCACCAAGGTAAAGATAAATAACCTGAATATTCCTAGAACTTCTAAAATATTTGTATCTACTGGCTAAAGGTTTATTACTTTTTATTTCCTGTGTATAAATATTTGCCCGCATGCATCTATACATACCATGTGCTTGCCTGGTGCCCAGGGAAGCCAGAAGAGATTGCCAGGTCCCCTGGAACTGGAGTCACAGGCAGTTGTGACCCAGATCATCAGGGAGAGCACCATGTTCTCCTGTTGAACATTCTCTCTGTCTCTCTTTCTCCCCCCGCCCCCCAGGTCCTTCAATATTTAAAGGTGGAAAGAAAAATCCTGATGCCCACATGGCCTCACTCACTGGCAAATTCTAACAAATAGGGAAATGGCTCAGCAGTTCAGATTGCTGGCTGCTTTCCCCAGGACCTGGGTTCGAGTCCTAGAGCCCACATGGCAACTCACAACCATCTGAAATTCCAATCCCAGGGGATAGGACATCCTTTTCTGTCCTCAGGTGACACCAGGCATGCATGTGGTGAAGAGACATACATCCAAGCAAACACCCACACATAACATAAACTGAAATTAACCTAACAGTGGAAACAAGATTGGCTTCCTAAAATCAAGAGCAAAGCAAGGGTGACCATTCTTACTTGGTACCATACTAGACACCCTAGCTGATACAACAATGCAAAAGAAACACAGGTATGCAAATTGGAATAAAATAAGCCAAGCTATTCCAATTGATAAACTGGAGGATGCTGTCAAATTCAAACTAAAAATAGTTTTTAAACTGGGCCACAGGACATAATATAAAGTCAGTGCATAAGAATCTACATTATTCTACAGACTATCACTGAGACACTGAAAACCAACACCTTTAAAATGTCCAAAATTATCATTAGAAATAGATACAAAAAATGAAATAACTAGGTACAAATCCAGTAAAACATGCACAAGTCTGTATGTTGAAAACTACTATAATGATGGGCCAAAAAAAGCATTCCAGGATTACAAAGTTCAACACAGCCAAATAAACAAACAAAAATAAAACAAAAAAAAAAACCTCATTAGTTCTCATATTGGCCTACAGATTCAGTACAATTCCAGTCAAATATCGTTAAGATGTTTAAAAACATAGGCAAATGGCAGATGGTATATCTGTATTAACCACCCCCCCACCCCCCACCCCCCACCCACCCCCGCCCATCCAAGGCTCATGGAAAAACCACAGAAAAGGGGTTGGAAAGAATGTGAGAGCCAGAGGACTGTGTGGGACAAGCAAAATTCTGTCTTGTGGACAGGACCTGGCTATTGTATCCATGAATGAACTCACTCACAGCAGCTGTGGTTACCTGCACAAGACCTGTACAAGATCAAGCCAGTTAAAATTCCAGCAAAGATGGTGTAGCAGATCCTGAGGCCCTACTCCTAGCTGAAGAGCTATTGGCAGTTAGTGGTTACTGGTGAAGAGACAGGCATTTTTCTTTGGGGGTATGGCTGCTGGTAGGTTGTCCATGTCCCAGTGGGTGATCCTATACCCATGAATATATGGGCAGCACTAATTGGACTCAGTGGGCTATATAGATGAAAGAAAGAAAGAAAGAAAGAAAGAAAGAAAGAAAGAAAGAAAGAAAAAGAAAGGAAGAAAGGAAGAAAAGAGGGAAAGATGGAAGAAAGAGGAAGGGAAGGAGGGAAGGAGGGAGGGAGGGAGGGATGGATGGACGGACAGATGGACGGAGAGAGGGAGGAAAAAGTAGTACATGTAGTATTGGAGGGAGAGGTGTTAGGAAAACCTAGAAGAGGAGGAGAGGAGTCAGTGGCAGATATGATCAAGATACATTGATGACATAGTTAAAAATTTCAAAGAATAAATAAAAATATTGTTTTAAAAATAACTGATCACCTAATCATCATTAAAACTTTTTGCTTGCTGGGCGGTGGTGGCGCACACCTTTAATCCCAGCACTCGGGAGGCAGAGCCAGGCGGATCTCTGTGAGTTCGAGGCCAGCCTGGGCTACCAAGTGAGTCCCAGGAAAGGCGCAAAGCTACACAGAGAAACCCTGTCTCGAAAAAACCAAAAAAAAAAAAAAAAAAAAACCTTTTTGCTGTACTTTGTTGTCCAAAGGATTATCAGAATATTGAAAACACAAGAGGCATATACAGAGAGAAAATTTTAAACGCCTGGGATCTACAATAAGGACCAAAGTAAATTCAACAGACAGAAATTAAATGACCAATTAAAAAGCAATCAAAGGGCTACAGACATGGCTAAGTTAATAGAATACTTGCTTTAACAAACACAAAACCCTGGGTTCATTCCCAGCATCAAATACACCCTGTCAGATGGTAGTCAACTATAATCCCACCCCTCAAGGTGCAGAGGCAGGAACACTAGGATTTCAAGGTCATCCTAGGCTATACAGTGAGTTGGAGGCCAGCCTGGGATATATGAGACCCACTCAGAAACCAACCAACCAAATTATCACCAAATGATTTGAACATTTGCAAAGAGAATAAGTAAATGACAAGTAAGAATATGGAAAGATGTTCAGTATGGTTAGCCACTTGGGAACACAAACGAAACTATCATGTAACAAAACCATACTCCCACCACAGAGATTAATAGTTACAGCTGATGGTGCAACCATCAGCAGAATACCAGATGCAATAGGGCATGATGAGAACTATCATACGTCACTGGTAGAAAGGCAAAATGGCAAAACCATTCTGAAAACCGTTTTCTCTTTGCTCTCCTATTAAGGAAAGTAAATCTACTTGCCATGTGGATCCAACCACCTCATTTCCAGACATTTAACCTAAAGTAATGAAAAAGAAATTTTTTTATACAAAATCTACTCCTTAATGGTTTGAGCATTCTTAACAATCATTTCAAACTGGCAATAACCCAGGTATCTTTCAGTGGGTGAACGGAAACAGCCACAGAGTGGAAGGCAGCTCAAAAATAAAAACCAACCGATGACTGATCCAGATGACAACTTGAATAAATATCAAAGATGTTATATTCAGCCGAAGTGTGTTACATATTACTTGACTCTCTATTTGTGGAACTCTCAAAGCCACAAATCTGTGGTGATCAGGGGCTGTCAGCTGTTGGGTGATGAGAGTAACCGATGACAATGGGGTAAATGACAGGGTAGAACTGTGGAGGAAAATTAGTGACACACTATCTGTGTCCTGGTGAGGGTGGTGGTTGTGTGAATTTACAGTTGCTTTAAAACTCATGAGACGATGCCAGAAGAAACAATGCTGCTGCATATTAATTGCACATATTTAGAAAACAAAATCAGCCGTGACAAACACTTGGTAAGAAGTTGCCAACCTAGAAATGCACTTCAGATCTCTCTACTGCTGTCGTGTTGTGTTGTAATTGCACTCTAGTCAGCTCAATCAGGTCTGTGGCTGGCATGTTCATTTCCCCAGGGCAGAACTTAGCTTTTTGATCTCAACATCTTTAATAGCCCAGCGTATCTGGTATCTGAAGTAAATAGTGTTGAAAGATGAAAACGATGAGTCAAATGTAAATGGATCACATTATTTCGTTTTTATGCTGGAAGAGCAAGGAGGAAATGGAACCCGGGGAAAAGTGGCTACGAAAGGGGGAAAGAACTCTAGAAAGCCTCACTTCGAGGTTTCATGTTCTTTTTATGAGATGCTAAATTGAAGTGAGTGACTGAAGGACTTAATGCTATTATTCACAATCTAAGAAATGAAGCTTGCACATGTGCCCTCCAGTGACTACTTCCCTTTGAGGACACTTACCACATAGAGCTTATTAACTCTTTAAGCTTCATTGTATATTGTAGAAGGTGTGTGTATAAATATTCTCAGCTTAGCATTGTTTTATTTAGTGAATGGAGCATTAAACACTTTTGTTTAAAATCCATCAATTCGCCGGGCGGTGGTGGCGCACACCTTTGATCCCAGCACTCAGGAGACAGAGCCAGGCGGATCTCTGTGAGTTCGAGGCCAGCCTGGACTACCAAGTGAGTTCCAGGAAAGGCGCAAAGCTACACAGAGAAACCCTGTCTCGAAAAACCAAAAAAAAAAAAAAAAAATCCATCAATTCATATGTGGCTACACAGGATCAAAACATTGCATAATGCTAGGTGCTGGAGAGATGGCTCCATGGTTGAGAACATGAACTGCTTTTGGAGAAGGGAGGGGTTCCATTCCCAGGACCCACATCAGGGTTGCTTATAACCACCTGGAACTCCAGCTTCAGGGGATCCAATTATCCATTTCTGAACTCCATTGGCACCCGAATTCATGTGCACATACCCCCACATATAATTTTAAAATAATAAAAATAAACCTTTAAAGTATTTCTATAGAGCTGAAATTTTGTATGTGTTTGGATTTGAGTTTTATGTCATGACTCCTAACAATCTATGTCTTACCTTCTTATCACCACATTATAAAAAAAAAAAGTCACCAGAAAACTAGAGAAAAGGATGCTTTCCAGAAAAAGGCTACTTCAGATCATTTCAAGGAGCTTTAGGAGCAGCAGAGGGGCCCCTCCAAAGATTCCAAGAGCATCTATTTAAAACAGGTTCTGAGAGAAACAGAAAACCAAGCTATCTCAGGTCAGGATGCCAGGTCTGGACTGTCACAGGAGCAAAGCACCATTAGCAAGCTGAGAATGTCTAGGCTTCTCACACAGCATGGGTAGAGGAGGCTAAGCCACCGCCCATTCATGATGGAAAGGCACAAAATGAATTGCTGGGCCTGGGCTTCTCTCCATGTCCTTGCTCTATTTGAGAGACTGTACCTATCACCACCTGGTTCCTATATACCACCAAGCTGTCCTAAGTATTATTACACAAATGCTCCCATCTGTTATTCAAAGCTGTAATATCTGTATGCTGTAATAATATGACACAGACAAAATATCTTCATATTAATGCTATAGTTTTAAAGTAGCCACACCTATTCTCTGCTGTACCTATAGAAATGAGTACCACTTATCTTACTGTTGCAACCTGCCCCTAGAGTACAAAATGAACAGCCCCACTTAAGATTCATGGCTACAGTGTTGAAACAACCATGCTAGGGATAGAAATTCAACCGCTCTCACAACCCACTTCTGTTGCTGACATTCTCATGACTTTGATCTCTGTCAGTGGAGCCGCGAAGAGCAGGATCAGAAGACTGACAGCCAGTTTTTTCAAGACAAGTTTACTGAGGAGCCTACAGAGTGGAGAATTTTACCCTGCAAGCATCAGCTAATTGGAAATGAAATACCATCACTCTATTGGGTTTTGATTGTTCAATTATAAGCCTCATGCTCCACATGGGTACTAAGTGGTTGTGCCGGTCACTAACTAGATCTGCAGCATAAAACAGTACCTGGAACTCAGCCAGGGAAAAAAAAGAAACATTCCTCAGTTAATACATAGTTCTAATAAATGGGAATCTATAAGATGAAAACAAGGTCGAGTAACTAAGCTTTTGGAAGTACTTTGTAGCACCAGTAGATTTCAGATTCTACACAGTTCCTCATACACACATATTTTCCTACTCATTGACCCCACCAACTGTGGCTTGGTTTTGCGATGTTCTGACAGGGTCTGTGGATACATCTGGAACACAAAGACTCATAGGGATATATTGCCAATCACATAGAGACTTCAGACAATGCAAACCAAATTAAACTTTAGAAACTATTAACAGATTCATCACCAGTGAACTCCAGTGAGGGATGACAGACTCCGATAACAGGAATTAAGGAAGAATTCTTTGAGGATGCAATCACTCCACTGGGTCTTGAGAAACACACAGACTCCAGCAAGGTGGAAGGCAACATGAGTTTGGAAGCTCAGTTGCCTGAGTTTGAGTCTCGGTCTATGGCTTGTTAGTGTGTGACCTTGGACATGCACACAGAATTGAGAGTGCTATTACATATGCGTAGTATCACCTGGAGAAGAAATTTCTTAACAGATGCAAAGCACCTAGCAGAGTACTTGAAGCATAATAAACAGTAGGTAACAAATATTATATGGGGCAAAAAAAGAAAGAAAGACAAATCACTGTTTAGCACCAAAAAAAAATGCTAAAGTAAAATCCTAAAACTAATATTTCCATTTTGTTTATTTAATTTCACCAGAAAATGAAAATACCCTGGAGCATATTGAGCATAAACCTCCAAATATGCGTAATAATAAATTTCAGCTAACTCAGTGACAGCTCAGGGTCACTGGTTACTGTATAACAGCTGTGGTTCTTTGGCACAAAAATAAGCTCCACATACAATTTCAGGGCCATAAGCACTTCCTCAAATATATCTGTAATGCTATGGTCCAACTGTCCTATCACGCTTTGAAAAATAACGATGCTTAGCATAGACTGTTACACCGACCCACACAACCCCGGGCCCTGAAGTATTTCACAGAAAGATGAAGGTGTAAATACAGAGTGCTGGGGACATACAAAGCACAAAGAGCTCTACTGCTCCGTTTCACATTGAAAAAAAGAGGGTTAGGAAAGCATCTATGACTAGGTGGTCCCCCTTCTCTGAGCAGCAGACCTGTGGAGGAAAAGGATGCCTCAGGTGATCTACCCCCGAGGAGGAGAAGTTGGGGAAAGAGTGTCAAAACAGAATGGCACTGTACTCACATGGTAAAGGAGCCGGGGGGAGCAGACACTCGCCGCAGGTCCGCAGCTTGCACCTGATGGATGCTAGAGGCAGCAGGGAATGAGCAGCGAAGACAGGGTCAGCAGGACAGCGTGGACAAACAAGGAACAAGCCGGGGAGAAAAAGAGAGACATACAAAGTTTAAACAGAAATTAAATGAGCGCATCACCAACAGCGATGAAAGAAAAAATAAAATAAAATAAAAAAAAGGGAAATCAGGCCAGCCACAGGAAATAATCCAGAGAAGCCGGTGATAGCAGTGAAGCCAACAGGACACACGGAAGCAGCAAGTTCCAGGCAAGCCACAGACTGGAGCACAGGGCCAAGGTGGGAGGGTGGGCTGTGGGCACAGGACGCATCGTCAACGGCACCTTTGCTCCAGAACATTCAAGACAGCTGAAGGGCAGAGGTACAGGCTTCCACATCAGAGTGGGAGACCAGCACCACTGACTTCCGCTTGAGGAGTTGAGCCAATGTCATCCCTGAACCTGGCCTTCGAGAGCCGTCAGAGAGCCATCCTGAAAACAGGGACTCAACTACCTTGAGCTTCATTCAGCTAAACAGAAAAGGCTTTCTGAAAACTCCAGCAATAGTTTTTAAAAATTCCATTTTCATCCCTCGGGTACCTTAGTTTCACTCATATTCTATGTACAGAAGTGAAATCATGAACATAAAACCACAAGCATCTCCCCTTCCTTCGTTCATTTGTGGTGGACAGAGTCCACAAAAGCTATTAGAAAATAGACATTGCACAATGTAACAAGAGGAACCCCCAAACTCACTCTCACTTCTGCACTGTCACCCTCTTTTCCTCTCTCATTTAAATTTCTCTAAGTGCTAAGCAACAACTTCGAAGATCCTTCCTCTGCTGGGTACATACGTTCTCACAGACGGTCACCTATAAGTTTCAGTGTTCTATCCACATTGTCTTCAATGACTCTCTGTTAAAACCGATAATATACCTCAGTAGCCAAGGATGGTGGAACCCAGTTGACCAATCCAAAGGTAGCTAACTAGAACTCTTGCCTGTGTACAAAATGACTTGTCTTTCACAGTTGCTAGTGAAGTTAAGGGTAACAGCTGAAGACCTCCCATGCACACCAGTTATTTTAAGCTTCTGACTTCCTTCAATGGTGCTTCATAACACAGAACATAATGAAATGTGTCTGGCTATCATATTGCTAGGATATTAGTTAAAAAAAAAAACTAGATAAAATATCTGACATTTTGTGGAGAAAATATTTACTGGACTCCATAATCTTTGTAGATTCATATGTTATAATAAAATGAAGTATGTTCCCTTGACAATATGGAGTTAGTGAACACATTTTATTTTGTATATACTAATAAAATTGGCATCTTCTAGAAAATATTTTTCCTTTCATAATAAATATGGACTGAGTGGCATCATGAAGGCCTACTATTTAGCTGTCTCTCATGGAGGCTCCTTCCAATTATCCATGTAACCATATCTAAATGATCCAATATCTCTCCTACACTTGTAAGAGAACATCTTCAGAACATATTTTATATTACCTCTATATTCATGAGATTTTAGATTGATGTTATTTTATTAATAGTTTCCAAGAAAGTCACAGAAATAGAAGTATAATGGGGTCCACTTGTGAGTCATTGATTCAATATGTGACCATGTCTCAGAGATGCTGACAGGTACCAGAAATCCTGAAAGGAGAAATCTAGGGCCTCCCCACAGAGCAGAGCAGAAAGAAGCCAGCAGGTGATGGAAGCACTATGTTGACAGATGATGTGATAGAAACAACACCAAGAGGTACAACCAACTGCTAAAATTAGCTAGGGGATTGTTCTTGGTGGAAGCAGTACACAAGGTGGATTTTGCACTGTGAGCCAGACTGGCAGATAAAAGGAGCAAGGGAGGCCACTGTTAGAAGAAAAACCAGGGGCAAAAGAGTGATCAAGAAAGGCAACAGTTTCCCACAACAAAGGGGAACAGAATGAAGATGGCAAAGGCCAAAAACATTTGTGAAGATAAGGAACGTGAGCTTTCCACTTTTAGGAAGACCATTCTAACTGATGTAGAGGAACAACTGTCTTTCTGAAGAGGGGCAGCAGAGTGAGCTGGGGAATGAATCTGTAGTGAGAACACATTAGCAGTTTCCTAGAGAACAGAAGAGATGGTGTGTATTAAATATGTGAGTGATGAACTGAACGTGCGTTTCAAAGAATGTGCCAGCTAGCCTGCTAAGTGTAGAAAAGTGGAGGTGAGTGAGATGGCTCCAGGGGCCAGAGATATGATGAATGAGCACACGGGTGAGGAACAGACTCATGTGGATGACAAGGAGGAAATGCACAGGGAGCAAAGAGTCTGGTCCTCAGTGTGCAATCTAAGATCGCCACAAAACCTCATTAAGGACAACACTGTCAACTGCAGTGTTTGAAGAATAGTCTTCAGTTTTGGAAAAGAGTCAAGGCTGAAATCACAGATCTAAGATTCAACATCCCAAAGAAAGAGCGGATGTGTGAGACACACCAGCACTCAAAGGAAGAAGAGACAAGTATTCCAGGAACTACATTATTAAAATAGCAAGTCTTCCCAGATAACAAGAATGAAAGGAACTCAGTTCCTTAGGTGAACCAAGCAGCTACCATCCTTTCATTGGGAATAATACACACATACACACACATATACACACACACATACACACACATGCACACACACACATACACACATACACACACATACACACACATATGCATACACATGCATACACACATGCATACACACACTTGCATGCACACACATATGCATACACACACACACGCACGCGCACACACACACACATGCACACACACGCACACACATACATATACACACACTTGCATGCACACACACACAGGCCGTTGAGATACCAACTTTATGACACAGTAAACTAGTTGTCTGCCTCTTCTAGTAAGAAAAAATATGTAAGCAAATTAAGCTAATGAAACGGTTTTTAGTTTATAAAAAAAGAAAGCAAGAAAAAGAGGGAGAAAGGAAGGAAAGAAAAGAAGCAAGGAAGGAAAGAGAAATAAAGTAGGCAGAAAGAAAGGGAGGCAGAGAAGTAAAAGAATAACATGTTTTTTTAAATAGCTCTTCCATCATACAATGGTGGACAAGATAGAGGGAAGTTCAAAGGCCCAGGAAGAAAAAGTCTTCAATTCCAGGGTGACTTTAAACTCGAAACTCTACTTTGAAATACAGAGGAAGAAATTAGATCTAAAAAGAGAAAGAGAGAGGGAACTAAAGAAATGTTTTATAATGAAGTAGAAATTAACTATAAAGATGAAAAAAGATTAAAGAGAGGGAAAGCCAGGTTTAGTGAACAAGTATGACCAGATAATCAGGTTTATTCCTTTTTCTTTGAAAAAGTATTATTAGTACTGATTTCTTTAAAATATAGTGAAATAATTTTATAGATAGTGATTAAAATATTTCTTATTCACCAAATTTTAATTCTTTTTTGAAAACTGAGTAGTATGCTCTGACTCCCATTGCCCATAGGTCTTCTGTGTGACATGGGCTGTTTTAATGGGAACACTACCCCAGGTAGGAAGTGTCAGTATTTTTTTAGACGAGGCTGCTCTTGGACACCTGTACAATTAAGTGCAAGAAATACCATATATCACGCATGCTAGGAGGACAAAACAAAAAATTATGTGTATTTATTTTGCATATAAACAAACCCAAATGAACTCTAATCAACAGGATTACCTAGAGAAGACAAATTCTTTGTTGACAGAAGCGTAAAACACCTAAAAACAGTTTTATGCCTAAGAAGGTCATGAGATCGTACCCTTCACTTCAGCAATAGCAAACTCACTGAGCTTTAGTCTATCCTTTTTATAGATGATCTACAGGTGACCTAGGCACCTCGGCCACTGTACAAATTCAGAGGTAACTTTCCATTCATTAGTTCTTAGGTTTCTGCCGAACTGCTGTGTCATGGTTTGACTAGCATTTCTAGAAGACACAAGGAGAACCACATACAACTGCTGACGTCTCGTCTTTTTTAACAATACAAACTCAACAATTATGTCTTCAACCTAGAAGAAGGAGAAGGCAGCAAGGACAGAAAGCATCAGCAATATGCCAAGAGTTTTGCCAGCTGCAAAATGTAAATAAAGCAAGAACTATCAACTCAGGGGAAATGGAATAAACGGAAGCTGTAGGAAACAACCAGGACAATGTTCCAGGAAGTCCAGACCCCAAGAACAGAGGAAGAGGACTTCTCACGCCAGCCTCCAACTGAGAAGCGGATGCCAAAAGCTGAAGTGCCTGGAGAGCGCTGTCTGGTGCTCTTCCTGAGCATATGCTGCCACAGAGAGAGGTGACAGGAGCTGTGGCACCTGCGTCATCAGCTATTCTGGGAACTTGTGCAGATTCTCACCTTGACTTCATGAACACATGGCAAAGCATGCCCCTGCCTTGCAGGCACCGCCAGGAAGCTAGCCATTCAGTACAATAGGTAACCATGCAACACAGACAGCAAACAGGAGGTGTACCTTTGAGGCCCCTCACTGTGACAGAGAATGACCCAAGACTAAGCCCTGAAATGACCTTAGGCATAATGGCATGATATCTAGAAGATACTCAAATAGATGACCCAAATCCTCTTCTCTCTCCAGCTACCTCTCCAATCCCAAGCAGACAATTAAGTCACCAATTTGAGTAAAGTACACTAGAAAAAGAACATATGTTCTATGTTACCTATTCTTTATTGTCTTACCTTGAATCAGTTTATCAAAACACCTAAAAAAAAGAAAAAGTGTAGAGAGGAAGGGATACCAGGTGTTTAAAGTTGACTTAAGTATGGACAGTAGTTGCTGCCTTAAAAGGCAAAACTGAGTTGAAGCATCAGAGGACATGGGACCCCAAAAGGAAAGGTGGGGAAAGGGACCACTCATTGACAGGCAGAAAGAAATACAACATAAAAAGGGGCTAGTGACAGACCTCTCTAAACCAAACTAAAAATTAAAACCAGCTCATCTGAACACAACAGATACGTAAGAGGTCAATGAAGGAGAGTCATCTATCTTACATACAACAAAATTTACCCCAAAGAAGGACAAATAACCATCAAATAAAAGGTAAACCTGGTTGCACGTGTTCCCATGAGAGCAATCTAGGGCCTATGGTGCTTTCTTGACTTTTCTCCCCTTTCCAACACAGTGAGGTCCCCAGACCATGCACATGCTCTGCCATCTGCTTTTCGGTGTCTCCATGTCACCCAGGAAGGCAAGCCAAGACTCACTCATTGAGCAAAGGCATGGAGGTTCTCCGCTTGCTCTTCTGTACCATGTTGGCCTGATTCCTCAAGGAGATCCGAATCATGGCGGGTGCCAACCTACACGGTTCCCCATCTACTTGCATGGGGATGGACTTGTAAGTCAGAAGCATCACTTCCCGACACTGGTGCAGCCTTTCTCCGTGGCCCCCGACTTGCAGGGCAGCCTATCCAAACAAGGCAAAGAGGAGCCAAGAGTCAGTGACTAGGATTTCAGAAAGTCACACCTAAATCCATTGCAGATAACCAAAGCCTTTGATAACATCAGCAAAACTCACCAGCAAGAACTTGAAGAAACCATAGCTACAAATGAATTAAATATGCAAAGCTTCTGAGCAACTGTACCATAAATTCCTATAGATAACCACTTTCCATTTGACACAGTATAAATCTAAATGTAGCTGTACCAGTAAAAGGATGAATGCGTTTTTATGTATCTTGCATGTTGGGGTTGCATGCTATATAGCACATGTAGAAGTCAGAGAACAATTTGCAGGAGTGGATTTTCTCCTTCTACCATGTAGATCCCAGGAGTCATAATGCTAAGCTTGGTGGCATATGCCTTCATCTGCTGAGCCATCTTGACAGCCTCATGCCAAATTAATTAACACAAAATCTTCCCTTAATATTATTTACTTAATGGGAATAGATAACATCAGCATAATAAAAAATAAGTAAAAAGGGCAAAATCATCTTTGCCAGCTTCTAAATTTCATTTACTATGCTTAGGTGTACAGCTATCCTTAGCAAAATTTAAAACTTGGACAATATTTTTCTTTTAACTCGAGTCTCTTCAAACCAATTTAAATCTGTTTCAGTAAATACAGTGATAAAAATAAACAAAAATGAGTTATTCGATTTAAGACATTCTGAAAGCTTTGAAGTCTAAAAATCTAACCTAGTACACTTATGAAATCAACTCTGTTACTAAATTTGAAAAATAAATGCCCAAATATAATTAGAATAAAGTGAAAGAATACAAAGATCAATGGATATTTTACTATCCTTATTAGGGACAGAATCAAAATGTTGTTTCTTTTTAAAAACACGTCATTAAAATACTGGTGCTCATCCACCAACAGAGATAATGAATGGAAATGTTCAGAGACAAATACACTCATCTTTCTGAGGACATGATCTTATGGATGCAACAATATAGCTTATTGAGTGAATGATGGATAATTTAACCAGGGGTGTTGGGAATAGTTCTCAGTACATATAGAAAACTATAATCAATATAATATTCTGTATCAGATACAAAGAAAAAATGAAAAAAAAGAAATATAAAAATTTCCATTCTGAAAGAGAAAGCAAAGTATTTGTTCCATCTTCCACAGTTTGGAGTGTTGTTGTTGTGGATGATGATATTGTTATCGTTTCTTTTTATCAAAAGAAGATGCTACCACGCAGCTGATTATTCTGACCTTGAAGCATCAATCTTCCTGCTTCAACCTCTTTAGTACTGGGATACAGACCTGTACCACCATACTCAGCACTACTGTTTGGATCTCAAATGTCCTCTGAAATTGGATGTGTTGAATGTTTGTTTTCCAGTCCATGGCATTATTGGGAGACAGTAGAATCTTTAAGAAGTAGAGCCTTGTGGGACTAAGTTAGGTCACTGGTGCCATGCCTTTGAAGGGCTATCAGGACCCTAGCCCCTCTTTACTCAGTTTACTCTTTCTATAATGTGCCCCTGCCATGATACGCTGCCATGGCATAAACCCAAATACAATGCCCAAGTGACCACTGATGGAACTGTGAGCCAAAATAAACCTTCCTTTAAAAGCCAATTATCCAGACATTTGGCCACAGTACTTGAGCCCCTGTCTCTTTTTCAAGCATCCTCTCTGGCAGTGGCTAATCTTCCTCTGTGATTCCATTCCCAGGCCACCTCTCGCTCTTTGACTCACACAAACAGCGCAGCAATGGGCCCACTTCTCACGGAATAAATTACTCCCTTTCGGAAAACTGCCTCCTGCTTTACAACCCTCAGGACAAAGCCAATCAACAGGCTTTTCAGAATGCCATGTCTCCAAAGTTCTAATGATTATCTGGGCTCGTTAGGGCTAATAGCACCATCTAACCCCACTCTCTTTGCAGCATCGGAAGTGACAGAGACTGTGTGGCTGGTGACTCATGAGCAGGTAATCTACAAACTGTCTTCTTTTCTGTTCTTGTAACATTCTCTAACTAACCTTCGGTGCTTTGATAGCCTTAGTGAAACTAGCCTATATGGGTTCCTCCATCTCCGACACACTATGCGAGTCAAGAAGGAAGAAATTCTACCTAGATGACTGGTAGTAGCACCATGACCAGTTAGTTAGTTCACAACATCCCACTCAAGCTTTGGCAACCATTCTCTTTCCACAGAGCTATGTCATTAAGTTTTCTTGCTTTCCCCCCATTTCATCAAGAGTTAAACTGAACACCAGCATGCTGGAAAGTCCCACTATACTAGATGCTGTAGTAGCAACAGTAAGCAAGAATAATTCCCCCATGAGTGTCCATATAATTAAATACTTACAGAGGAACTAATCCCACCTCCCTTTCTTCAGATGGGAACTGACGGGTTTATTGTTATGATCTCTTTCAGTGCTAGTATTTTATGATTCTAGGTTGTGCCTATAATTCAAGGATACCATGTTCTCAAATACAACCTCCCCCCATCTAGAATTATCCCTCTTTCTTTCTCTCCATCTGCCATGGTACTAATGTCCAGTCATTGTCAAGGTAAAGTGGGACAATTAAGAAAGGCAGGGAGTTGATCTGAAAATTCTCCTTCTAGCTAATACATACAAGATTTAAAATTCACTAATAATTTTACTTATCTTGTGTTTGCAAATCCCCTTTTAATGACAAGATAAAGACTTAGAAAAATCTAAATACTCTTTCTCATTCGGAGTATTTGCATGCATGTGTGCCCTTTTCACCTTTGTTCAATAGACATAGATTCTAAGCAGTACTAACAGGTTGTGACTAAGGTCATAACAGGACAAAGAGGAAGAAAAATGCCCACTTGATTTCACAGCCTTTAGAGAGACATTAACCTTAGGATGTATGGCACAATTTAGAGAAAAATCTCTATGCTTTAGAGTTACTTGAAGAAATAATTGTTACTCTAAAATCTGTAATATCCTGAAAGCTAAAATAGTGACAGAATCAACAATACATCCTGAGAAGTGGGACACGCCAGATTTGTATAAATCTGGAAAGAAACACATCCTACGGACATTTTTGAACTCTCAACTGTTAGTATTCATCATTTATATTGGACATGTTTTGTATCTTGTAAAGGAAGAATTCAAAAAGTTAATGTTAAAACAATATGTACTAGATAACAATAAAACAGAATTTAGATTACATTCAATAAATTATCTACTCAGTAGATAATCAATAGAACTTGATATACAAAGAAGAAACTGTGATCCATACAGAAAGAAAAAATGAAATTATCTCACAGGAAAGCTTAGTAGCAAATTGGATCCTGCAGGAAGAAATGGGTCACAGAAGATGGAAACAGATCGATAGATAATACTGATCTCAGCAACACAGACAGGAATGTTCCACATTATCCCACTGTCTGTGAGACAGTAATTAGCAAACTCTTTAACTGAAACCATAGGAAAAGAATAACAGTGCAGACAGTATATGAACAAAAGTCAACCTTCAGTTTCATGAGAATCAATGCAACTAAAACAGACTGAATATAAAGAAAACCACTGCAGTGTGCAGAGCAATGCCCACGCCACCATCACCAAATGATACCCATGTTCTAACTGATCAAAACTATGAAACCCATACACAGCAAAAGCACATTTTCCAACATGAGTAAACAAAGGATGGGAAGGAAGGACAATTGCCCAGGTTTACTGGAGTGAGTGCCACATACTCACAAAGGCCTTGTAAGGGAAAAAGTGAGGTGAGAGGAGAGAGCCAATGAGAGGTGACATAAGAATCCAGAGCAGCAAAGATGGAGCCATCAGGCAAAGAATGCAGAAGACCATAACTCCACCTTTCACTACTACACCTTCGACTTCCATACAAACACATGTAAAAACCACAGCCACGTGACCTAAAGCCACTGCCTGTGGTACGGCCTGTTTACAGAATCGTGGAGACGGGAATCAGGCCTTCATACCCATAAGGGACTCCATCCAGCTTCGATGGACAGTTCCAATCTTTTGGTCAAGTATATGGCCTAGTAAAACCAAAAGTCACAAGCATGTAAAGGGGATAGGTAGAGTTGGAGGATGGGTTTGATAGGGATGGGGACAGAAAGGAGGTATTGTAGGACATGTGAAATTGTCAAGGAATAAAATTACTATAAAGGTGACTAAGCAAGACAGTGTACACTGACATAAAAATAAATGGATGGAAGGAAATAGAATTCAGGGAAAGATCCGGGACAATTCCTACAGAAGAGGAAACTTCACTCAGCAATAACACTAGAGAAAACAACAAATGTGTTTAATGGCGGAATACTACTTTGTATAACGCACAAAAGTTTTCTTGAGTTCAGTTACTTACTTAAACATGAAACCTTAAACTATAAATAATCAGGGAGACAATAAAGGAGAATGCTTTCCCAGAATAACTTGGAATCTATAAAGATTTTAAGTGTTGTGTTTGTGTGTGTGTGTGTGTGTGTGTGTGTGTGTGTAGCCCTAACACAAATTAAGCCTCATTTATAAAACTAAAGGTCTCAAAAGTGTTCAAGGCAAATCTTAGAGGAAGTAGGTTATTAGGGTGGGGTGGGAATGTTGAAAGACTAATGAAAATGATATAAATACAGTGTATTTGTGTACAAAATTCTCAAAAAAAAAATAAATAAAATAATGTTAAAAATGCATGTTCCTTAAAAGAGACATGAAGAACACACACCACACACACACACACACACACACACACACACACACACACACACACACACACAAACACAAAGCAGATAGGACATATTTGCAATAAATAAGTCTTTCAAAAGACTTGTATCTAGAGTATATCTCTTGCAACTCAATAATAAAGGGTGAACCACTCATAAACATGTACAAAACTATGGATTTTTTGAAAGACAAAGTGTAATAATGAAGATGTGCCTGTCCTTACTCATCTGTGTTGTTTAGGAGGCAATAACTATTTGTTCCAGAGTTCTGCAACGTCACAAGGCATATCTAACTCCTTCAGGCATTTGTTCTCCATCACCACTTTTATTATCTGTAGAGTTTTAAGCCTACAACAGCTCTTATCACTCAGCACATTATGAGTGTGTCAGTAAATATTAAAGAAAGTGGTTTTGTAATTTTTAGTAAGAGTTTTAAAAACATTTATAGCATTGAATCAATGCCTCCTTCCCTGGGGATTTGTCAAAACAACTTGAACTCAGAGAGTTCACACACAACATTAATTACAGGGTTGTTTATGACACTAAACATCAGAAACATGAAAGTTACATAAAGGAATGATTATTACATAAATTGTGATATGCTTATACAATAAAAACATAGTATGTCACTTGTAGTGCATTTTTGTGATAATGATTAAATACAAAGACAGCCACCATGGTATGTAGAACAATGCCTACTGCCATACTGATGTAATTGTGTGTGAACCTCTGTGTGGGTTTCCATTTGCTTTGTCATGACAAATCCCAGGAAAAAAGGTATTGAATCAATGACATTAAAAAAAAAAACTCTTAGAAAAATTATACCACTTTTAAAAATTTATGTTTGTTTTCAAACATAAAAACAAAGTTATTGAGAGGAAACACATTGGAATATGAGTAACTATCTGTAAGTGTTATGATTAGATCTGTTATTTTCACTTCAGTTCTTACACTTATGCATATCATAAAATGAGCAAACACTTAGCATTTCATTTTCTAAATAGTATAAGAGATCACATAATGTAGAAGAATAAAACCTCAGCCTGGGAATCTGTGTACTTTTTTTCAGACTGAACAACCCTTTGCTTTCCTCATTCAGAAATGTAAAAGAACTTACATATTTTAATGTCAATTGACAGAGAGACCAATGTGCTTTCTTCAAAGTTGAGGAGGCTAAAATCAGGCAGAATCACAAATGAGGGTCCCACTTCCTCCATATGAGTCATGCTTTGAACTGTCTTGAAAAGTTTTAAATTACTTAGAAACAAACTCAACATGAAAGGCCCTTCCCAACCATAATAGCAAAAAAAATTGTGGCAGAAACAAATACAAATTATAATGCCTGATTATGGGTTCTGTAAAACCCAAAAAGGCAATCAGGATACCCAGTACCAAATGAGGAATCATCTTAATTAGCAGGAATGCATCACAACCAACAGAGTGAATTGAAGATTTCTCTTTGAGGTTTGCAATTACAAGATAAACACTCTAAAAGAAATAGTTTTTTTTTTCCTATTCCAGTAATTCAATTTAAAAACTCTTTCCAAAAATCAGCTTGAGTTTCCTGTTCTTCGGATGTACTTAAATTATAAGCAATATACAAAAATATTTATTAGTTTATTGCATGACCTTAAAAATATGTAGCCTTTAATGACTTCAGACATGTCAATCTCTAAGAAAAAAATAATTTACAGCATAAAAGCTTGACCTAATAGTTAAGGTTTTAAATTATATTGAATATATTTTAAGTATACACACATACATATATATATACATATATATAAAGAGTACACATACTTTCGCCGGGCGGTGGTGGCGCACGCCTTTAATCCCAGCACTCGGGAGGCAGAGCCAGGCGGATCTCTGTGAGTTTGAGGCCAGCCTGGACTACCAAGTGAGTCCCAGGAAAGGCGCAAAGCTACACAGAGAAACCTTGTCTCGAAAAACCAAAAAAAAAAAAAAAAAAAAAAAAAAGAGTACACATAAATCGAAAAACCAAAAAAAAAAAAAAAAAAAAAAAAAGAGTACACATACTTTCAAGTACTCATACCATTTTGTTTAGACAGCCACCTTAAACACAAATTTACAATTTTATATAATTTACCTTCTTGAAAATATAATCAATAGACTAGCGTCAATGAATGGAAAAATTCAAGGACTAAACATAAAATTCTTTCATACTAAATGAAAAAAAAATACTACAATACTCTACCATTGGGTGAGTGATAGAGTTAGATGCATGTGAACATTCAGAAATACTCTGCCAGGGTTATTTAGAGCACACATACTGTTCAAAGCTATACAGCTCTTAATGAAATACTTAAACAGTTAAGCAGAATTAACTCCGTTTTTCCAAGGTAGGATTTTTGGCCTCGACGGCAACTACAGTTGCTAGGATTGGAGGTTCTATCACAGACTTGACACTACCCCGTGCAACACTGTCCCGTTCACACTGTGCAAAGAGGACACAATAGTCGGCCTGACTTAGGATTCCATTTCCTCTTCACCAAATCTCATATATTAATTTTCTCCCCTTCCCATCCCCACTAGCAACAGGATGTGAGAGAAGGGGGTTTGATAGACCCCACCAACACCATCTAACCTAGAGAGATCCCCTGACCTCCCGCCATGCATTTTCAGTTATCCTTTTTTAAGTATATGCTGCCTTCTTATGGGGATTTCAGAGCTCTGTTCCTTTGCAGTGCTGTTTTACAGTTTCTGCCTTGTTTAAAGTATTTATCCTTTGACTAATTGCCCCAAGTCACCTCCTAGGATTCATTGATGCTCTTCTCCCTTTCACAGTGGGTCACTACGTCCAAATAACTCTGGGACTCAACAGTCCCTTTCATCTTTGTGGCATCTTCCTCCTTCACACTTCTGGGATAGGCATCTTTTCACCCGGACACTGATGCCAATGTGATGATTTGTCTATTGAGTCCCAGCAGTAGAGATTCTGGATCCACTTCACATCAGCTTCCAGGCACAAGTGTGATCATGCCCAACCCTTTTGCCACAGCACCCCCATCAACAGCTTAAAGGACTGTTTCTTCCCTGCTTCTCCCCTGACTGCAGTTTTATTAATTATACAGTCTCTTAAGCCACCACTTGTAGCTCTCCATGTACACGTGCTCTCAGGCTGGTTGCCCTGATAGGCCACTGCATTCGAGAGAGTGTGCCTCCCTAGGAATCTTTGCTGGGAGTACACCGAGCAGGCACTGTTTGCTTCCAGTACTCCGCTCTAGTTTTCCCAACTCTTTCCTGGAAGTTGTTCCTTTATTCTTGGTCTTCCTCCATCATGGATGGAGCTGTGAACACCCCGAAGACAGGGCTTTTCTTTTGCCTCACTCCTTAGCCAGTTTTACCTAGTAGCATGTTATTTATGTGTGTGGCCCTTGTGAATTCACTAATATTTATAACTGACGCTAGATGGAAACAGAGGCTTTTTAATTATTCCTCTGAATTTATAAAATTGCGATCAATTAGAGGTGGCCATTATTATCCACTTCCTAAACGCTTCATGGCCTTTTATGATTCAACCCCAGAAGTTGCACAATATCACATTTGTGTGTGTGTGTGTGTGTGTGTGTGTGTGTGTGTATGTATATGAGAAAGGAAGAGAGAGAGAGAGAGGAGAGAGAGAGAGAGAGAGAGAGAGAGAGAGAGAGAGAGAGAGAGGACACATGTATGTATGAATGCACATGGAAACCAGACATAGGTTCTACTGGATATCTTCCTCTCTATTTTCTGAAACAGAGGCTTACATTGAACCTAGAGCTCACCCATTTGGTCCAACTGGCTGGCCAGCAAGGCTTATCACTCCTGCTCTTGCTTCCTTTGCCCTAGAATTACAGGCACATGTCAGCTCACCTAACATTTTACATAGCTGGGGATCTGAACTCCTGAGCCATCTCTCTAGCCTCCCACTCTCCTTGATCCATCAGCAAATTCATAGGCCCAACCAGACTCCAGGAGAAGACCACAGCCCCCAAACGCATGATGGGGTAGGTTTCTAAAAGTCCATTTTAAATCTACTCTCTGCCTGAGGATGCCAGTGGGCCAACTTGTTATGGTGAAAAGAAATAATGAAAATAGGAATGGGCTGTCCTGCCTAACTGTGTGAGTAAGTGACCAAAGAGAAGGTGGGAAGGAATTTCCCTTTCTTGAAATATTCCAATTGATAGATACAGCTCAGAACTAGTGTGCTGCTATTTTGCAAGGCTCAATTATTATTGGATCTAGTATCCACTAACATTACAAAAAAAAAAAAAAGATTGAGCCATATACTATCCACTTTTTTCTGGAAGAAAATTATGGCCTACAAAGCAGATTTGGGGTAAATACCTACGATTTGTTGAGTTCATAGACCCAACTCCAGGCTGAATTTTCCTGATCCATAATGATTAGGTCAGATGTTTTGAGTTTCAGAGGTATTCCTTTTTCTTATTTTTGGATTTTAGAATATTATGTAGACTTCAGCAGTTGAGCAGTCCTGGTATGAAAATCCAAAATGGTCTGAAATCAAAGGTTTTATTTGAAATGAACTACATTTAGACTCTGAAATGTCTGAATTCAGTCAATGAAAAACATTCAGACTTTGGACGTTTGGACTAGGTGTACTTCTCAAAACCATTTTGTAAGGACATGCATGTGGGAGAGAGGAACCAGAGAGGACAAAAGAACATCTTCAGTGATGCTTCAGGAAATTCAAACTCAAAAATGTCACAAAATGCTGACCTGGTTTGATCAATAAATAAATAAGCTATAATAAGAGTTAAGATGGAACTATAGAGACCTGGTAAACTTGTCAACTGGCCATAAGAAGGCAAATACTGCTTGAGATACCAGAAAGGCCGAGCACCAGGCAGATAGTTGGTCCTACCTGGATATAATGATTTTCACATAATATTAGTATGGCTTTTATTTATTAAAGTACATTGTCAAAAACCATTCTGAGATACTTGTGGGTTAGAATAACATAATGTGGGGTTCATTTCAAACTAAAACTAGGGAGAAGGACTTAAGATTGTGTATGAGTAGCGAATATAAAGGCTGAGTGCTGTGATACTTGGGGCTTTGTCCTATTATTTTGCCTGCTTTTTAGTTTATTCTTATTATGTATATGCCTGTGTGTCTATGTAGGGATGTGAGCATGTGAGCACAGGTACCTACAGAGGTAAGAAGCATCAGATCCTCCAGGAGCTAGAGTTTATATGGATGCTGGGAACTGATCTTGAGTCCTCTATAAGAGCAACACATGATCTTAACCTCCAAGGCATATCTCCAATACCTATTTTGTCTACTTTAAACTTAAAATCCTCATTAAAATATTTATTTAAAGAACATTTGAGAGTCTGGTAGATGGCTAAGTGGATAAACAGCTTGCTATGCAAGCCTAAAGGCCAGAGATCAGATCCCAGCACCCATATTATATGCTAGGGCAGGTGCAGTAGCCTGTTGGTGGTCCATTGCTCAGGAGACAGGGGACTCTTCAGAATGAGCTGGTTATTTAAAGTAGCCAAATCAAGAAACTCATGAGTCAGCAAGAAACTCTGCCTCAGGAAACAAGGTGGAGAGCAAGTGAGAAAGACATCCAAAGTCAACCTCTGTACTCCACATAGTCATGTACAAATGTAAACCCACACATGTGAACACTCATACACACACAGACACACAAACACACACACACACACACACACACACACACACACACACACACAGTTTAAAAATAAATAAATAAAACATTTGAATAAGTCCTCAGAGACACTGAATAGAATGAAAACCCAGATCAATTCTCCAGAGCATCCTCTGTTCCTATGTTCTGGCCCTTTCCTTCTGCTTCATCTGTTGCCCCCTAACTGCTCATCTATATTTATGCACCATTAAACCATTTCCCCACTGACGACTATGGTTTCTCACATTTTCACATATTTATAAATTCCTCTTTTTCCTGAGTACTGAATCCCATTCATTCGGTCAGCTGTATTTAGACACACACAGGTTAGACCTGGTACACTGCAGGGGTGGAAATCCACCATTTGCCTCTCCTAACCCTCTATTCTCCCTACTCTTCCTTCTGCCCTATCAAGCTGGTACATCTGGATTATATCTGTGGCTCCCCCATCTTCTACTTCTAGAGGACCACTGGGGACAATATAGTGACTGTGACAAAGGGGTTGTCTTTATAATACAGCCCTTTTCCTACCTACTTGGCAAGTTGGTATCAAAAGACTTCCCCTTCCTTGGTACCCTGTGTTATAAATGATGCTTATTTGACATTGCATCTTCACCTAAGGGTAAACCAGGGTAATATGAGTAAAGAGTCCCACCATTAAACTACCAGTTAACTACTCAGTTTCTATCTGCTGCATCTTTCCTATTCAGATGTTAATTATACAATCATAAACAAAACCACCAAAAAAAAGAAGAAGAAAAGACTATATTAAGATCCTGATGCAGATAAAGCAGGAGAAAACTAGCCATGGGACACTGTAAAGAAAGTCCACACATGTAACCGCTTAGTGTTGCAAAAGAGGCAAAGGATACTCAAAGCTCTGCTTTACTGCGGAGTTCTTGATCCAGGAAGGAAGCAAGGATGGGAACAGTGCTGGAGAATCAAAGAGAAATCCCTGACTCTAGAGGCCAGGTGTGGTGGTTTAAATGTCCCCCAGAGATTCATGGATTCTAGGACTTGGTCCCCAGTTGGTGGAACTATGTGAGGGGTTTATGGAATCCTAAGAAAACACAGTGTTGCTGGTAGAAGTATGTCACTGGGGGCGGGCCTTGAGAGTTTCTATCTCTGTCCTGCTTCCTGTTTCCTCTTTCTGTTTCCTGTGCAAGGATAAAAATATCATCATCCAGCTTCCTGCTCTGGCTGTTCTGCCATTCCTTCCCTGCCATGATGAACTCTGTTGCTCAGGAACCATTAGCTAAAATAAACTCTTTCTTCCTTAAGTTGCTTTTGGTCATGGTATTTTAACACAGGAAAAGTAGCAAATACACCAGCTAATGGTATAAACCTTAATCTTGAGCACAGAGAGAAAGCATGGAAAATTCCCTTAGGCCACTCAGGCCCTAGTAAAAGACCATCATCACCCAGATAATTCCTGATCCCTTCTACCTCACAGGTAGCACGATGAAGCTGTGGTATATGGTAACTACTCAACCAACTTTCACCAGATCAAGGTATAAGTAAGTAAAAAAAAAAAAAAAACACACAGGAGGGCTGTTTGGGGAGGTATATTATATACCAGCACAGCCTTGTCACCTCGAATAATTTTTCCTTGCACACATACTTTCTGAATTTAATCCTGTTTTATCCTTTTTATTAGCTTAGAAAGCCTTGGTGATAAAGAATGTTCTATGAACATCATCTCTCAAAAGCAAATCCACAGCATACTTTCTTTCTTTTATCCAACTCCCTCCTTCTCAGAAGCTGAATTTTCAGCTTGCCTGCCCTGATATCTTCCCTTTCAAATGCTAATGAAAAGGTAAGTCTCACCTTTAGGGACATTATCAATTGAAATGACAGATTCTTGCCATATAGTCACAATAGGTTATTGTGCTAAAGCACTTTAATTTGAGGTTATTGAGGAAGAAACCATTGTCATTCACAAGATGGGTAAAATGAGGTCTATGTTAATTGTCAAGTTGACAATCTATAACCATCTGGGAGACATATTTCTGGGCATTCCTCTTGGGTAACTATCTTGTGATTACATTAATTGAGGTAGGAAGACCCATCTATAACCAGGGGCACCATTCCTTGGCTAGGATCCTGGGCAACACAAAGTAGAGAAAGGAGTTGAGTAGCAGCATGCATTTACTGCCCTCTGCTTCCTTACTGTGGATGCAGTGTGACCACCAGCATTAAGGTTCTGCTGCTTTTGCTTCTCTGCCATGATAGACTTTACCCTTGAACTATAAGCCAAAGCAAACACTTTTCCCTAGAGTTCCTTCTGCCAGGGGGTTTTATCCCAGCAATGGGAAAAGAAATTAAGACAGCTGTGTTTTTGTTTATTAAAGCAGAATGCAACCTTCTGATCTTTCACAGATAGGGGCTAGCACAAGCTATCCTATCCCAAAGATACAAGTGGGGGCTTTATTTTGATTTGCTGCACAAACTATGAGTTTATGTAATAATTTATGTAATACAACTGCTGTGGGATGTTCTGTATGTTAAATGTGTTGCCCTGATTGGTTAATAAATAAAACACTGATTGGCCAGTAGCCAGGCAGCAAGTATAGGCAGGACAAGGAGAGAGGAGAATTCTGGGAACAGGAAGGCTGAACCAGAGAGACGCTCCCAGCCGCCGCCGTGAGAAGATGTTAAGATACCTGTAAGCCACGAGCCACGTGGCAACTTATAGATTAATAGAAATGGGTTGATTTAAGATATAAGAACAGTTAGCAAGAAGCCTGCTATGGCCATACAGTTTACAAGTAATATAAGTCTCTGTGTGTTTACTTGGTTGGGTTTGAGTAGCTGCAGGACTGGCGGGTGAGAAAGATTTGTCCTGACCATGGGCCAGGCAGGACCAGAAAAACTCTAGCTATATACAACATAAAATAAGTTGTTTCTATAACTCTTAATTGGTCAACCCTAATTGAATAAGTTGAACTATTTGGATGGACTTACACTATAAATCCAGTTTTTAATATATTGAAATATGAAGAGCTGTGGATACTGTAGCAACTGAACAGTACTAAGGTGATTATAATGGTGTCTTTTTTGTCTGTAAGTATTTTGTGGCAATCCATACACTCATCTCATGCTAAATAAACAAGATGAAATTGGATGTAAATAACTAGTTTTTAAGTTAAATCTTCATTTCCTTAGTGAGGCAGGAAAAGCATCAATCAGTTGCTGTGGTTTTTTTTGTGTTAATGCTGTGCTACCTCTGTGCCATGATAGCTTCATAAGCACAAAATGTCATATTTCCTAGAAAATAAAACAGAATCAAACTGATGTATTATTGAAGTTCAGATGATTGCGAATAGATTTTCAGACTTAATTCATGTTTATCCTAAGCATTTCTGTACTATGTAGAGTTTATCTGTTGGTAAACCAAGAGAAAAAAATTGTATTTGAAAATATTTCTTTTCATACAATGTAGCCTGACCAGTTTTTCCTACACCCAACTCTTCCCAGATTCTACCCACCCATCCAAATCCATACCCTTTCTCTCTCATTAGTAAACAAACAGACATTTAAAACTACAAAATAAAATAAAAAGAAAAGCATGAAATAAACATAAAAAAGCCAAAGAAAAACACAAGAAACAAATACAGATGCAGAGACACACACATTTGCACACAGAGAAATCCATAAAAACACAAAACCAGAAACCATAATATATAAGAAAAGACCTGTTAAGGTAAAAAAACCAAAATGCTCAGACAAAGTATTATGAAACAAAAAACCCTCCAAGTACTATTGATTCAGTTTTGTGTTACCATCTACTGCTGGGCATGAGGCCTGCCCTTGAGTGTGGTCTGTACAGGCAGAGAGACACCAATGGAGAAAACCAATTTTTCATTTGTGAGCAGTTACAATATATTTGTAGCTTACACATAAGGGTTTTTAGTAAAATTGAGAAATTGCTCACCAAAGAGGCCATGGTGAATCCGATGACTTCAATGTAGCCGTCATCGTGACGCTGGGGTTCAAAATCATGGTGATCTCCGGGATTTCCCCAAGGCATTGTGCCAGCACAATATCTGCAGACAAGGTCAGCATCAGTTAGAGTCCTCATTCTTCTCCTGATTAGCTCTAGGAATTAACTGTGAGTTAAAGTACACATGCACCAAGGTCGCACACAGTATGCTCATGACTACACGGGGGGGGGGGGGGGGGGGGGTTATGATTCTGGGTCAGTTTATAAATAAACTTTTAAAAATTATTTCTTGTGAAGCTCGATGTTTACTAAATATAAGAACAGTTTGCTGTTCTTGATGCATACCTTCAATTATGAAAAAATGAACTTATCTCCAAAATATCATAACCTTGCAAAAATAAGCCACAATTTTACAACAAAAGCATCCTGTTGCACCCATCTTTCCCTTCCATCATTATTTGCCAACATTTCTCACTCTAGGGTTCATGTTTTCTACATCGTGAGTTATCTTTAATAATTGAATAATAGTCTTAAAGGAAGAAAAATTCATGCTAATATAAAAGAGGACATGGACTAAGGTGGTAGCATTTACCACTACATATAAAATTAAGACAAGAAATTCCCACAGGAAAAGAATAAATGAAAATTACTTTAAATAAGTAAATAAAAGATAAGAAATCAAATATGCTAGGCATGGAGGTGTATGCCTGCTGTTACAGCACACAAGAGGCCAAGGGAGAAGGACTGTGAACTGTCTAGAGAGATCCTCTCTCAAAAGAAATGGAGGGAAAGAGAAAGGGGAGATGAGAGGGATGAGGCTAGGAAGGGAAAAAAGAAAATAAAATGGTAAAATCGGAGAAGCAGACACATAAGGGGGGAGGGTCAGGAGTAAAGAGGAAAATATGATGGGGGCATTACCAGCTAGTATTTCCTCCAAATCTGAAAGCCTGCCACTAAACCCACGTGGACCCATGCTCCTAAACAGGCTTGGAACTGAGTGTACTGAGTACTGCCAGGAGTGACCTGGAGACCTTGATAGGCTTTCCTAGACATAAATTTCTATAGATCTCTCATTGTCCTTGAATTCAGCAAAGGTCAGCATATCTGCAGATTGCTGTCTGAGTTGGTAGCAAATAATGAAGGGTGATAGGCCTGTGCCTTCCAACATCTTGGCTTGGGAACCTAGAATCGAATTGTATGCCACTGAAGTAATATGCTTCTTTTAAAAATAGTCAGTCCTAAGTGTTCCTTTCTCATGGTGCGTAATAGTTCTAAAGAGCATTTAAACCCTGTCTGCAACATGCCTCTCTGATGGATTCTAGCATCTGGCAGAGAAATCCATACTCATCTGGCTGGATGCATTCCTAACAGCTTTGGAGAGACTGAAAGCAGGGTTCTATTCCCATCTGCCTTCCTGGAGGCTGTGGGGTGGGTGTGGGGCAGTTACGAGAACCAAGTTCGAGAAAAGGGCCTGAGTCTCTCAAGGCTGGGAGAATATCAATAATGAATTCTACATCATGGACAAAACCTCCCACCAAAGGGAACAAGTCAAGCAGAAGAAAATCAGCAGACATGGGACCTTTGACAGGACATTAAAATTAGGGATTTCATGGGCTGGATGTTTCACTTATGAAATCTGATGCCCCAAGTCAAACAGAGTTTCCATCAAACAAAGGCAAAGGTGTCAAAAGAGCTTACCTGGGTATATTTAAAAATACTATACACTGGAACTTCAGGTCCTGGATCTTTGGGGTGAGATCTGTCCCGTCACACTGCAGCAACCAAAGCAGAGAAAGCAGGGCTTCTGAAGCAGTCATGAGTCTGAGAGCCTCATCCAAGAAAACTGGTTGACAGCAGCATAGAGGATGGAATTCTTTCCCTTGCCCCCGAGGGAATGCCTGCTACTAGGACTGAAATTTACACTGAGTCTAACTAGTAGGGCTTCACTTTGGTTTTGATCTGATTTTATATAAAATAAAACTTTCATTTGACCAGAACAATTTTTTGGCTGTTCCAATATTTAAAGCAGACACTGTCACCCATTGCCTTGAACTATTATTATTAGACATTTAGACAGACAGTGCTAACATTTAAAGACCACACACACTTCAAAGATGAAGTCTCAAGTGAAGCCAGCAGCATTCCCACTGTAATCAATTGATCCAAACACAGAATGAACGTGGCCATTTGTTTCCTTTCCCGCCTGAGATAACGTTTATTTTGAAACGGGGAAACACGTTGTGAATACATTATCTGAAAGATTTCCAGGAGTCTGTTCTAAATCGGTATCCCCTGTCCCAGATCCTCTTCTGTTTGCTCCAGGGTGAAGCCTGTGTCCCAGATGTAGGAGTTCATAAGCTCCTGTACACATGTGACTGTGTATACTAACACTGGGTCAAGAAGACAAAATGGTGTCAAGTGATTTGCTCTCACAAGTCTAATCTCTTACCGAACTGGACGGCACTTCTGAGATTAAACTGTTGGAGTTTGGACATGACCTCGGTTTCAAGGGGCCCCTTGATCATTGGCCTCAGTAGCCTTGACCTCAGCTTCCTTGATCACCTGGTATTTCCCCCAGAAGTTCTGTCCTCCAGCCAGTCTCAAAAAAAAAGTCTCCATTCCCCTTTCTCCATCTCCACAGATGACAAGGTCCAGAAGAGAGGTCTAATCAGAGTCAAGGACACAGTGCCACCACGGAAAGCCATCTTTTCAGCTGGCTTTCTCCCCACTAAACCCCTGCGTCCCAGAATTCCACTGGTTTATTTTCTTTGGGAAGGGGGACTAAAGCATTCCAAAGCTCACCACAATTTTGAGACTCTTGGAGCAGAGTTTCAGTCTAAGCATAATGATTTTGCAAGCAGTCTAGGTTGCTTTGAAGCACCACATTCTTCTCCCACCTGATCTGAATACACTCCAATTTTCGTAAATGGTGTCAAAAACAATTCCTGGGAAATAATATGGCCCTAAATTAAATATTTCCAAAAGTAATTTAGAATGAAATAAAGTTCTAGATAGTGACCAAAGATGTTTTAGAGTACCCCCAATAACCTAAAATCTTCCAAATCACTTAAGGGCTTCAAGCAGATCTATAGATGACTATGTCCATGAAGAAAGCAGAGTAATTTTATTCAAATGATCAAAGTTCAAGAGTGTAAACAACAACAACAAAAGCCCTACATTCAAAATATAGGGTGCTATACTCAACTGCTACATACATTACAGAAAAAAATACTATAGTAAATACTACTGAACTTGGACCCAAACTCATTTTTAAATGTTCTAGCCTTTCCTCCTGGGAAATATGTCAGTGAGAGCTCATCAAATTATTTAAAGATGTATACCATACAATGTGTAATATTTTACTATTTTTACATATTTATGCATGAAAATGTACAGTTCTCTAGAACATCAGTAATCAGTGTTTTTCCTAATTCAAACACACAGAAGGGAAGACATCTGCTTGCAAAATATGGTTCTGTACCTATTCTCATGTGTTGATAAATCAAACAACGGACAATAAATAGTGTTATATGTAATGTTTTCTAAGTGCTTGGTGCTTTCTTGGTCTAGAATTATAACCACCTGACTTCCATATTCCATCCAAGACACTGACTTCACCTGTGACAAGGATAAGATGGCCTGTTTTCTATACATCTGATACAGTTAGGCTGTGAAGTATCCCTCAAAAAGGCTCATGTGTTAGAGCCTTGTGCCCAAGCTGGTGGCACCATTGAGGTGTGACTGGGTCATGAGCATGCTGCTGTGTTGCTACGTTCACACTGAATGAGATGTTGGGGGTGGGGCCTACTTGGTAGAAGTAGTTCACTCAGGGCTTGCCTTGATGGATGCATCTTGTCCTGGCCAGTCATTCATCAGTCAGCATCTCTCTATCCTTCTCCTTCCTCTCTTTTCCTTTCCTTCTTCTACCCATCCTCCCTTCTTGGCCACCATGAAGTGAGCAGCTTTGCTCCCCTGACCCCAAATCCCTTCCACATGAGCAGCTCTGTTCCCCCATACCCCAAATCCCTTCCACATGAGAATCTCTGTTCCCCTCACTCTGATCTCTTCCACCATGAGGCTGTGCCTCACCCCAGGGCCACAAACAACACTGCATTGTACAGGAGCTGAAATGCCCTGAAGGGATGCCAAGGTTTAGCTAACACCAGCTATACTTAACCCTTGTCTTGGCTGACTTAAGGGGTTTGTCTTCCATGCATATTTTGCTACAGGTGACAGACTTTATGTTATCATAAGCAATTGAAATCATACAGTGTTCTGAGTACTCATGGTTACAATGAAAAGACTTTGAAACTCTACAGTAAAAATTAGTAAGAGTTTCAAAGCAGGGCTCATATTAATGCTGATACAGCAGCAACAGCAGTTTTGCAAATGTTTGCCTATCAGATTTCTGCAATTTTTCCCCTTTTCCTCCTCTTTTGAGACAGGTTCTCACGAAGCTGTCCAGGCTGGCTGCTGGCCTTGAATTTACATCCCTTCCAGCTCAGCCTTCCAAACAGTTGGGACAACTGACAGAAGCCACTGTGCCCAGCCTAGCATTCTGAAAACAAACCTTGCATCCTGTAAGAATGAGTAAGTCATTTCTACTACATGAGCACTGTATATACTAGTTTATTAACATTGGAAACATCATCAGTGCCCCACAAAATATCATCCTATTACAATCCATAGTTGTTTTATTTTCAGTGATCATTTCTCTTTTTTTATTTAATATAGAAGCAGCTAGCATGTTATTTAAACGTTTGCTGGACTTGGCAGTGCATGCCTGTAATCTCAATACATGGGAAGTGGAGAAACAGATCAGAAGTTCAAGGCCATTTTAGCTAAATAGCAAGTTGGAGGTTAGAATGAGCTACAAGAGGCACTGTCTCAACAAACTACGAAGAACCATCTAGAAGCATATATATCTCATTTTATAAACATAAATGTGGATATCATGAACAGGACTGCCACTTAAATGCTAAAAACTGCTTTTCATTTTAACTGTCTCATTCTCCTCTACCAATTGTCTAAATCTCAATAACCTAGTATCATGTATTCTCTTTACTTTCATATATATATATATATACTATATATATATATATATATATATATATATATATGTGTGTACCCATACACATGCAGGAACACACACATGTTCTGTTTCATTACCTGCCTGGTGATAGATGGAGTCCCTGCCATATTTCTCCATAGATGTATTTTTTTTAATCATCCAGCCTCATTTTCATCCTTACAACCATGCAAATCAAAACTATATTCATTTCTTCATAATCTTGGTTATTACAAGAAACAGTTTGTTTTTCTTAACTGATTTATGATATATCAGAATGTACCACCTAGACAAAGATAATTTAATCTCTCTTTTGCCTCCAATAGAGACATAACTTGAGCTACAGACTTAAAAAGAAATAGCAGGAAACATCCACTCAGTGTGAGGAACCTTGACCAGGCTGGAGAGCAAAGTCAGGATAAAATCATTGTTTGTTCTAAAATGGAGACTCCTCAGAAAGATCTGGAACAATTGCTGGCTAAGCATTTGTTTACACTGGAAGAGCCAGCTCACGGCTTTTCTTCCAGGAAGATTTTCTGAATCCTATTCTAAGTAGGATTACAATTCAAAATGAAAGATGAAGCAGAGATTCCTGGTCAGAATGTGTTTGTGTGTGTGTGAGTGGGTTGAATATTGTGCCCTCACGTCAAATGTCTATGATTATCCAGTGTTCTGTATTACGAGTGAATAGGGGCCTATGAGTCTGCAGTGATTATGTGTCCTTCTCCAAGATTTCCTCAGGAGTAAAAAAAAAAAGTCTTTATTTCACTCTAGCAACTAAGAGAGAGACTGATACATGGTGAGAATACATATACATGGTCGAATGAGCTCCCCTACACGATTTGTAAACTATTTGCAGCCCAGGGATTAATATGCTGGCATGGGGGGGGCATCCATAGTCACATGCAAATTAAATGAACATATACAGTCAATACTCACGACAACTTTGACGTGTTTGGATAGATCTCTAGAACTTCTCTGTAGGAAGTCAGAAAAGGCTGCCTACACCACAAGGGAGAGAAGAAGTCTTTGTTACACGGTTTCCACCAAATCCTTGCTTTAATATGATAGACTGTTCCCCGAGATTCCAAACTATGAAAAATATATATAACAAATTCTCCTTTGGTTTAACCCAAGGTAAAATAGGGTAGTGTCTGTGGAAATCTGTGTTTTCTGACTATAATCTATAATAAAATTTAAGATTATAGGAGGATACAGAAAAAGTGGGTGGTACCCAGAGTCACTGGGAATCCAATGCTAAGATCACCTTTAACCTCCCCCAAGAATGCTCTATACTGCCCCTTGCATTTTAACTCCTACCCAGTGCTATCCATTTAAGCTGCACGTTATTGATACATTCAGTGTCTTCTGTTTTCATCTCTACTCATTCCCAGGAATGTCCCTGAAGAGTAAAGAAACCCCACCCCACCCCCGCCCTGCTGTCTCATAGGTGTTTCCACAAAAAGCTCCATGTTCTGTCAATTTCTCAACCAAGGTCACTGGGTACACACCCTGCTAAAAACTATATCCTGAGCTAAGATTGTCTGTGATGGATGGTATTAGCTATAAACTTAACCCAGTCTACAATCACCTGGGAGAGGACTTTCAGTGAGGGATTGTCTAGATTAAGTTGGCCTGTGCACTCATGGCTGTGGGGGGTTGTCTTGATTAGTGGAAAGACAGGTTCAGTGTGGGTGGCACCTTTCCCTGGGCAGGGGATCCTGGATTGTAAAGGGGTGGAGAATCAGTATAAGCGTGTGTGTGCACTCATTCCTTGCTCTCTGCTCTTGATTGTGGATGTGTGGTGACCAGCTGCTTCAACTTCCTGCCACCTTGACCTCCCCCAGTAACAGAATGTAACCTAGAATTGTAAATCAAATGAATACTTTCTCCTTTAAATTGCCTTCTGTCCAGATATATTATTTCAGAAACAGGAAACAAACTAAAACTCTGTATGTTTTTGTCTATCTATTTTTCCCAATCTCTTCATTAATATCTGTTTCATATTGCTCCCTAAAAGTCAATGACTCTTGTAGCATCTTAGGACCTTAAAATTCAATCATAGTCAACACCAACCCCTTTGCTGACCACTCATTTAAAAAAAATTCTCTCTATTCCATTCCCTGGTGAAGGTTATAAAGAATAACTACATATTAACATAAATGGAAGTGTCTACCATTGCTAATTTTGATGCAGTTAGTTTCTTTAGTATTCAGTGAATTGGCATTAAATAGTATTAATGATTATAAAATGAAATATATACTTACGCCTGCATAGAACATTTTATTTCGAAAACGACTATTGAATTTCTCTGGATTTGCTTCTGTAAAAGATGAGAGGCAGATGTGTTATATATGAAAGATTAGCTCTGTTTTCTTCACATCTGGCCTCTACCCTGAAGACCCACTAGATCCAACTCTGCTATGACGATTCCCTCAGGTCCAGGCCAGTTGCTCCAGTTCCCCAGTAACACAGCTGTAGCTAGCTATCTGGTGATAGGAAGTTCAGCTCAAGCCAGTAGCACTGGTGCGAACTGGACTGTGTTTGTAATGCTGATCTTCAGGTCCCAGCCACCCCGGGCTTTACTGAAATGTCTGAGTATGAGGTCCAGGAACGGTGGTTTGACAAGCTCCCCAAGGTGCACTCACAAACACCAAAAGCAGAGACTTCTCTTTTCAACTTGTTTTGAATCAGAGGGATTTGGGACAAGGATGGACAAGAAAGAAAGCAAGAGATCTGGGGATGTGATTATTCTCACTGTCGATCTATGAGGGTGTGGCTTCTGTAAACTATGTGTAAAGCTTCAAAATGCAGTTAAACAGGATGGATTTGAAGAAGCATTAATAGAAATTTGTTTTCACATTTTGAGAATACTCCAAACCCACTCCCTTATGTGTGATAAGCCTTTGAAGAAATGGAAGTGAATGAGAGTTTTAAAAGGTAGGGAGGGAGATAAGGAGGTGGGGAGGGAGACAAAGAGAGTTGGAGAGAGAGGGAGGAAAGGGCAGGGGGCGGGGGAAGCTCCTGAAAAGACTTATCATATTACAGAAAGGTTCTGTATGAAAAATGATTTAATTTTCAGTTTGCCTCTTCTGTTATTTAGCTCAAAGAGCCAAAAAGATGAAATAATCCATATCAGAGAATTTTCACAGGAATTCAGGGGCTAAGAAATGTCCACATGAAATATAATTTCCTCAAATGTTTCTCTCTGATGCAATTCCAGAGTCTCACTACACAATCTACTGGTCTACCTTAGCCCTCTGGCTTTATACCCACCCACCGGTGGTTTCTTCTTAGGCTCGGTCTTCCTCCCAGTCATTTCTCCCTAGACAGCCAGGTGACTAAAGCAAGCTCTCCCAGTCCTAACACTGTCTAAAAACAGCATTCAACATGCCCTGTCAAAATGAGGGAACATAGGAGTTCACTCACCCACACTGGTCCTAGTAAAGCATATAGGACCTCAAGTAAAAGTCCTACACAATGCTTACTGGATTATTTTCAGGATTCTTAGAGTCAACTAATAATTGCACGTGACACAGAAACTGGGGAAAGAATTGAAAACTTAACTAGGAAGAGAAGGGGGGGTTTGTAGATTGGTTCTCAACAGCTAACTTCAGCTATGTGGTTTCGGAGTCACAAAGCTTTCCTAAATACTGTTCTACTCTTCTATCCAACAATATTCCCTGATCCTACACACAAAGCAGAGCAAAATGTTATGAGGAATAACAAACAAAATATAAAATGGTATTAATTGCTCTTTCTCTTGCCCTGTTACACTTAACCTCTTTTTAAGATTTACTTTATTATTTATTTATTCATTTATTTATTTAGTGTATGTATGTCTGTGTCTGTGTGTGTGCCTGTCTGTGTGTGTGTGTGTGTGTGTGTGTGTGTGTGTACCTACAAAGGCCAGAAGAGGGTGTCAGATCCCCTGCAGTTGGAATTATAGATGATTGTGAGCTACGTGATGTGAGCGCTGAACTCCAGTGCTCCTAACCACTGAACCATTTCTCCATCTCTGGGCTACTCACTTGTTTAGAATCAACTTGCTTGGCTTCCACTTTCTTTTTGGGTTGCATCAGCTTTCTTGTTTTATAAAACTAGAAGTAAAATGAGAATTTTCTTTTTTTGGCACTGTGTCTGAGTACATGAGCTCTAGTTTGAAAACAAAACAAAAAACTCCAGTCTACCTATCCAACAAGTTATAAAAAAAAAAGAAAAAAAGGAAATGTCAGCCAGCCACAGTTCTAGTGTAGAACTTTCTCAATATACTGATGCCCACAGCTATTAAGTGAATCCTAAACCAACCAGCCACTGACATTTATGTGCTTTATAACTTATACTCTGGAAATATTCACAATTCTATGTGGTTTTTCTATGAAACTCGATTTTTTAATAAAACTAAAAAGAAGATTCATTTTCTCCAAAGGTAGACTATTTCCCATAAGACCACCAAAATGGGATAAAATGGAGAAATAAACTGAATTTTTAGTGACTTAACTCACACCTTAGATGAAAATGGTCACCGCAGATGTAATTTAGCTGGAAGTAATAAACTTTAACAGGTCCATCGAGACACCTAACATTCAGAGAGCTGTTAGAAAGACATAAGAGGAAGAGATGGGGAGTCGCTCATACATCTTGACCTTAAAGGTTTAAGAGGAATCCTGCTAGTCCCAGGACAATGCACTTCCAAAGGCTGCTGGGTAAGCATTCTACATCTAAGCCACATTCCTAGTCTCGTTTTCCTTTTTTGCAGCTTCTATGTAAGCAAACATGAGACTCAGAAAGACAACTCAGCTCGAGCATAGAAGAAGCTGAGCCTACTGCTGGAACTGGGTCACCTCCCACCAAGGCCAGGCCACAGAGGCAGCCAAGGAGGCAGAGGATGGCTTGCAAATGCAAACAGCAGGGCTCAGTCATGTCCATCGCTGTAAGAAGGAAGGACCGGATGGCTGAGTGTGCTTATGCGCATCATACAGAGTTGATGAACCTTTAAGAAGAACCAAGAGTGTGGACATCCCTCTCGACCTTCCACACCATCAAGAAAGAAAGAGAGAATAAAGATTTGGGAAGGGGCCAATGAGAAAGTTCAAGGGCTCGTTCCTTCAGGAAGTTATGTCTGTTATGTGATGTGAGGTAAACATGAGAGGCTAACAGTATCAACACCTCTGCTGGAAGGATCTGGGATTCACTGTTTGAATTCCTGGGTTATCTGTTCTCCTTCTTCACAGGAAGTGGGTGTGAGACAGCAAGACCCACTCACTATCTTTCTAGTCCATTATTCTGTTTACAATGTGACGTCATCAGTTTCCTGTTCCTATCATAAGAAATCATGACCAATTTGAAATATTCAAACACCATTTGTCGATTTGCCTATAATTCTCCTGGTCAGAATTCTAGAATGGGCTCCCCTGGAGCCCCTGCTGAGGGTTTGGGAAGGTGACATACTGTGACACCCTCAGTGAGGAGTCCTGGGAACCATTTTCTGGTTATTTGGGTTGTTGGTAGAATGCACACCCTGGAGGCTGCAGAGCTCTCTGGTGGCTGCTGAAGGCCGCTCATTCACACTAATGGAGTGCTCATTCACTGCCTGTGCTCTTGGGTTCTGATCCCTGCCACAGTCAACACCAGTGCATCAAATCCTCGTATACTGAATCTCTCTGACTTCTCCTTCTGTCCTCTACTTCTGCTTTTAGGAGTTCACACGATTATACTGGGCCCACACAGATCAACTAAGAGTGTCTTCTGACATTGAAGTCAGCTTTGCCTAGCTTTGCTTACATGAGTAAAGTTCTTCTGTCACACTGGGCAAAAACCACAGGTGTGACCCCAGGTGACAACTGCCATGGGAGGCAAAACTGCCCAAGTCCCCCCTTCTAGCCCTCATGACTCACATTCCTCCTAGTTGAAAAAGGCAGTTAATACCTAAGAGGTCCCCAAGGGTCCCAGTTCACTATACTATCAACTTAAAAATCCCAAATCTTCTCTAAATCTGATTATCTCAAACCTTCTCTTTTCTCTAAAGTATCTAAATGATTTGTATCTAATTATAATCTGTTTATAATGATGATGGAGTTCTAGGTGTAATCCATTAAGCCGATTAGAAATGTTAGTCCCATCCTTAAATACAGCACAAAGGCAGGGTATGTGCCATCAGACTGTGGACCCTTAAACACTGCTTCTCTCTGGGACTGGTCTTGCAGGTTTAGTTGCCAGTCCATTGCAAGTACTTATTTCAGCCCAGCTGTTACCTCCCATGTCTTGAGTGGGTCTGATGAAAACATGCTAGTGTATTTAGCACCATTTACTCATCCTTCCTAAGTTTTGTGTTTACCCCTCTTCCTGCTCTAGCCATTAGTAGCCCTTCATACATTGCATCTATATCAAAAATGCAGAGAGTGCAGGAAGTGTGATTCCTGTGGTGTCCATGGTGCTTTCTGTATACAGGCATACAGTGCTGGGTATACAAACATTTACAGAGCATAGAGCCGCACATACAAATCATATCTAAATTTCTAGCCAACAAAAGCATATACTTTTAATAACCTTTAGAGTTGCAAAGTGTCTCAAAGATGAGTTAGTTTTCAATAAAATTTCCTACGTGTTTATTTCCCTACAGGCTTGAAGACAGCCCATACCTGTAGTTAAATAGTTCAGAGAGTTATTGTCACACTGTTTTATTGTCACTGATATTGTCACCACCCAATATCACCACACTCCTCAGAAGGCCTAGTAGTTCCATTTAATGAAAGGGTGCAAATGGAATGTATACTGGCTTACCTCCTCAGATATTCCATTTATATCAATTATTATAATGCAAAAAATCAGCAGTCTGATAATCTAAACATGCAAATTTGTAAAGATTTTTGGCCACAACTCATTGGTGAAAAGCTCCCAGGTTACAAACATATTCCTCTCTAAAATAACACATGAAAACAGAATCACAAAACCATTTCATGTAGAATCCTGCCATGGATTTCCAACAGAGTGGGAACAGGTTTACAGGAGGGTTTGGAGAAAAGAAAGGGGCAAAATACTGTAATTATATTAATTTCAAATGCAAAAAAAAAGAGCTGTTGTTCAACAATGCTTTTAAAAAGGCATTGAGATGATTTAGACAATATTTCAGACAAAACTTACAAGCTTTAGGAATATTTGTTTGTTTAGTTTATGTGTATGTGTGCACACTTGTGTGAGTTCATGTGCAATGTGTGTGAGAACTTGCCTGTGGAGGTAAAAATATGCCACCTGATTCCCCTGGAATCCTTTTAGGTGATTGTGAGCTGCCCAATGTAGATGCTAGAAAGTAAGCCCAGGTCTTTAGCAAGAGAAGTAAGCACTCCTAACCACTGAGCCAACATCTCTCCAGCCCCTATGCAGTTGTTTTTGTTGTTGTTGCTTTGTTTTTAAATTCAGTATATAGAATAAAAGATAAGCAGCCGAGCCTGGTGGCGCACAACTTTAATCCCAGAACTCAGGAGGCAGAGACAATAAGATCTCTGTGAGTTCAAGGCCAGCCTGTCTACAGAGCAAGTTCCAGGACAGCCAGGGATGTTACACAGAGAAATTCTGTCTTGAAAAACCCCAAAAAAGACAAGCTATCTTTTCTCATCAAAATGTGAAATAAGTAGTTGAAAATGTCAGTACATTTGTTACTTACATTTCATAAATAATACAATGCAATCTTACTGATCCTAAAGAAACCTTCGAATCTAGAGTTGTTAAACATAAAGGTCCTTAGTCTCCCTTCACTTTCACTACCTAAAAATGGACAAAGACTGGTTAAAACCTGCTCTATGTCTATATCTAGTTGGATCCGACTTGCCTTTGATGACACACTGAAAAGGGAATCAGCTCACACTCAAGGTGGAGTGACGTGAGCCCAGATGCATGTGCATAAGAGAAAATCATCCTGACCGTTCAGAACTGGATCACGGCACTCACACTATCTATATGAACAGTTTTCCAATCGGTTCCTTGGCAAGCAAGGCCCTACACACTGGAGTTTTTCAGCTCGCAATCATTACCAGTACCTAAGCACACATATATAGATTCAGTTTGCCCATCCATATCACACTCCTCCTTTGCTCTAGTTTTGAGTTCTTGACTAGCTCATAAACAAATGCAGTTTGCCTGAGGCACATGAGGAAGGCATTAGCAAGTATAAGTATTATAGCAGTCACGAAATATTAGATATAAACACCCCAAGGAACTCACACATCTGGCATACTTTTTCCATTGGATACTTACTCAATTTTTACATTTTTATTATTAGTTATAGTTAAAAATGAGTTTCATTATGACATGTTCATAAGTGTATGTAATATATTTTGATCATACTCACCCTCCATTACCATGTTCCCCTTCCACTGAACCTTCCTCTTCCCAACTAATCTCTCTTCTACTTGTGTGAATTTTCTTAAAGATGTGTCTGTGTGTCTGTGTCTGTGTGCGTATGCGTGTGCGTGTGCATGTGTGTGTGTGTGTGTGTGTGTGAGAGAGAGAGAGAGAGAGAGAGAGAGAGAGAGAGAGAGAGAGAGAGAGAGAAAGAGAGAGCTTGAGTTTTATTAGTGTTTCTCACAGGATCATGGGTGAGGATTTGTTTACAGGACCCTGAACACCTTACCAGTAGTTACACCAGTGAAGAAAATGTCTCCCCCACCCCCATCAACCATCAACTGCCTCAGGGAGTGGCGGAGCCTTATGAGCCTCTCTCCTCTCCATAATGGGATGCAGATGGGCTCAACCTTGTGCCAGTCTCACATAGGAAATCACAGCTGCTATGTGCTCAAGAATGCAATGACCACTCATGCATGCCCAGAAGACGTGTTCCACAGCACTCCACTCCTTCCTCTGAATCTTGCATCTTCTCCATTTAACTACTCCAGAAATCCAAAACAAAATGCCATAATCTATGCGTACAGTTACATGACCACTTTGTAATTCAAATTTTATATACTAAAATTTTAAAAATTCCTTCTTTTCAATATCAACTCCTATTAAGGACATTTTTTTAAAAATGCCCCTTATCTTTTAAAATACTGTTTTTCCCAGTATCATTTTTCAAGCACTGTAGAAAAGTCATTCATTGTACATTCTCTTTCCATCTAACTCATGCTGAGGACAAGCAGGTGTGTTCCTCTGTAATCTTCCTTCCCGCCTGATACGTTTACCTGTATTCATTCTTATCTATTTTCACATGTCTCTCTTATCTTCCATGCATATTACCCTGTTTGCACAACTCATCTATATATTCCTTCTATTGATATTTTTTTTTTATTTTAATCAATGGGCCTTATCCTCCAAAGGAACATTCTGGTACTGTAACAAACACTTTCTGACACCATTGGACTGTGAGCTGGTAATAAAAAATAAATAAATAAGAGGGGGAGACAGGTCTGAAAATGAAAGGTAAGATATCATTGGAAGTGTCTTGGCATGTACCCAGGCTCACTGTCACACCACCTTTAGGTGTGAGCTGATTTTTTTTCTTTTAAAAACGATGGCATCCCAAGCAGTGAGGGTTAAAATCAGTTGAATCAAATCAGCACACGAACACCCAGTGTTTTTATCAGTCCTTCTGCCTGTGTAGTAGTGTGATGACCGCATGTTACAGGAGCACACTGAAATGATGAATGGCTTTCACACAGAAATTCAAGATAGAAGGTTTGAGATGGTGAGGACTTTTCTAAGACAAGCTGTCTAAGCTTTGGTGCCTCAACCAGGGGCCTTGTGCAGCATCTTCAGCAAGGATGAAATTTAGCAAAACTGTCACACATAACAGCCTCTTAAAGGAAATTTTCTGTGATACCAAACAGGGAAGTCACAGTCCTTTGAGTCACACTATCTGCATGCCTCTGTATATTTAGTGAAAGTAGTAAATTCTAAATTGATTTAAATGCAGCCTCCTCTAGAATCGTAAGTGTATCTCCTGACCTTGTGCATAAGGTTCAGCTCCTCTGAATCATAATTTTAATGAGGCAGTGATATGGAAGCAGCTGATCTCCAACTAAAAGTTTGATGTGTCTAATATCCATGTCCAAAGAGTGACAATCTCATTCCCACGGCTGGTGAAATGAGACCTGAGTTTGTCACTGACAGCTATAATCACTGTTAACACGCCTGAACATTAATGTATTGGGATATTTTCTATGTACTCCCTCAAGCACTGTGATAACCCGGCACTGATGATGACGTCCTAGGCAATACTCCAAGTGAAAATTACATGACCAACCTCATTATAGCTCCAAATCCTCTCCCAAACACTTTGCTTTCTGATGCATAAGTAGCAAGCATTCGTCCAGGAATGCTCTGGCCACTTTGGGAAGAATCGGCACTCTGTTTCCAACCAAGTGAGGTATACTTTCAATCTCATCAAATATAAAGACTCAGACTATTACATGTACCCCCTTTATCCAAAAGTCAAACAAAATACTAAGAATGCCTCTACTCCCTGCCTGACTTGCAACTGATAATTCTAAAGCCATCTGCATAGCAACAATTCTAATAAGCTGTCCCGAAATTAAAGTGATTTTAATTGTCCCTTCTAAAAGAAAGACTACATAAGTAGATATGCTAAGAACTGTCCATTTGATGGGATGTTTCCCATCTATGCCAAAATTTCTCTCCACAGTTACTTTTTAAAATTCTGCCTTCGTGCAATTGATAGTTGTTATCCATTACAAGTAGATGGGCTGGCATAATTCCCATTTAGAGTAACATATTTTCATGATATTATTCATACTTTTTTTTCACAATGGCTCTCACGAGACTTTGAGTCACCCTTAAGGTATTTTGCAGCCAGTTACACAACTTTTGTCTTGAAGCCTCAAATTGCAAGCAGGTGGAGCTCCCAACATCCCCAATCCTAGCTGAGGATCCTAGCTAAGAAAGGGAAAGTGAATCTTCTTTGGAGGTATGTCCCAGGGAAATTTGTCCATGTGTCCATGAATGGCCCCACATGCATGTGCACGTGGCCAATACTCATCAGACTCAGTGGGTGAGGGGGAGAGAGGGGACACAAAGATGCAAGTATTGGAGGATATGTTATGGGCACAGGCGGTCCAGGGGGAGAGAAAGGGAAGAGTGAGGGGTTCATATGCTTAAGGCGCGCGTGCGCGCGCGCGTGCGCGCGCGTGCATGCGTGCGTGCGTGTGTGACATATATGTGTGTCATATATACATATATATGTGGGTGTGTCTCATATATATATATATATATATATATATATATATATATATATGCGCTGACTGTCAAGAATAAGTAAAAATATTTTAAAAATAAAATAAAACACTAAGCCTTATCAATAAACTTCCAAGGTTAATGCTTAGAATTTGGTATCTGTTAGTCAAATTGGTCTCCTTTCCCAAAATTCTTTTGTAATCTGCATTCCTTTGTACTGTGGTGTCTCTCTGTGTTCTCCTCATTCTGATGCATAAAAATTCCTTCTTAGTACAAAGGTGTATATTATTAGAACAACTTTCAGTATTATTAGGCCCCAAATCAGGTTCTCTTGAATGAGCTTACTCAGGGCCACTTACTCAATTAGGCCTCTTCACGCCAGAATGCCTAGTTTTGAAAATTCTTGTATTTGTGATACTGTGTCACTTTAGAGATATTGTTAAGAAATTCAGGAATCTTATTATTAAGAATTCCAGATGCACAAGACCTTAAAGATAAGGAAATAAGGAGAAATATGCTAGGAACCAGAAAATGCTTACTGTTTACTGGCCAAATAAACTCTCTTTAAACACAGGAAGAAAAGCATGTCACAAACAGAGGTCCTACATAGGGCCCTTGAATAACTCTTTCCCATGACTAGGTGGTGGCAGGAATGTGCCAATTTGGGGATATTTCCAATTTGGAACATTTAAAGTTTTTTGTTTTTTTTTGTTTGTTTGTTTGTTTTTTTTATTTTCCATCCATTCTGCCTGTGACTTCCTAGCCTTTCAGAGAGGAAGCACAAAGGACGGTTCCTTCTTCACCTGGTACTGCTGTTCTTCCTTGATGCAGAATTCAACTCCACAGACACTTTCTCCTAATCGCCTTAGTGAAGCCTGAAGGACCAGACTTGCTGGGCCCAGTGAGGGTTTCACAGGGATGTGCTTCAGCTATATTTTGAATTCTAATGGTCTGAACTTTAGTGCTCCACTGTGGATGTCTAGTGTGTAAGAGTTAGATTTTGCTTTGCCTGGTAAGCACAATCTGAAGTTTGGGGTTCTAGTTTTCGGTACTCTGTGTTTCAAGTTTGGGGTTCTGAAACCACTTGAGCTCTACAGAGCCCGCAGGAAAAGAAGGCAACAGTTCTTCCCTAATGACTTTGACTTTCATCTCCCAAGTTTGAGACCTTGCATAACTATGTCGCAGTTACATCTAAACACACTCACGGGGAACTAGGTACCGACACACCTATAGATCAAGGACAAAGCAGAGGCATGGAGTATACACCCACAGACAGAGTGCAAGAGATGGAGAGATGGAGGGAAGGAGGGAGGGGGAGGGGAGAGAGACAGAGAGAGAGAGAGAGAGAGAGAGAGAAAGAGAGAGAGAGAGAGAGAAAGAGAGAGGTGGAGGGCAGAAAGAAATCATGACAACCTATATCCTAAATTTTCTCTGTTCTGAATGAGAACTATTTCATCCTTTTCTCACGTATATCTAAATTTATTTTTATGATATATAATATTGTTTTAATTTTTCAAATACTTTTATCCTTTGAAAATCCATGTGTGTATAGGATGTATCAGGCCTGTGCCCACCTCCACTCCCCCACTTTGCACTCCCTAGGCCTACCAGCACTTCTTCTCTCACGCTTATGTGTAATCCACTGAGTCCACTTAGTAATTAGTGCTGTACATGGATGTGGAACTGTCCACTGTGTCTTGCCCAACCTACCAGGGACCACAACCCCACAGAAAGTGTTCTCCCTTCCACAGCAACCATCAGCTGCCAGTTATCTAACTCGCTTCCAAAACTTGTTCTCCGAGAGTCTTGGACCCACATCTTCTCACACAGGGAGCTGCTACAGCCTCATTCCCCCTTGCCTCACCCAGTGAAGGTCCCAGAACCTTCCTCGCTACCTCTCCACCATCACACTCCTTCCTCTCAAACAAAAAGTCCCATAGTCCCTCTGTTGTGTCGACATGGCTGTTTCTTTCCTCTTCCTCTTACCTATCACAATGCAAGGGCTCTGATATACATATTAAACTTGAACCTCTGGTGGCTTGTGACGGAAGCTAAGTGCATCCTAGTTAGTAAAGAAATCTTTATCCAAGAATTCTATTTCCTTCAGAATTTCCATTCAACAGATCCTCTGGGAGACCTTGATTTGGGGGATGTGGGGATGCAGGGATGCGGGGTGGCTTGGGAAAGAGGGCTGGGGGGGTGGGAGGAAGCAGGAGGGGGTATCTGTGGATGGTATGTGGAGTGAGTAGAAAATTTCTTAATAAGGAAAAAGAATATATATTATATATATAACATATATATATAAAAGAATTTCCATTCAAAGTGGGAGAGGCATGTTAGTGGCAGGGAACTCGCCTGTCACGTGCAAAGCCCTGGTTTGGATCCTCAGAACACAGTATAAGAGTCAAACTTAAAGATTAACATCCCATGACTTAGAGTGGACCTCTGTCCCTGCCCTTGAGCTTGTAGACAGCTAGGTCTGGAGGACTGTATGTACAGCAAGCTCCCCTCTGGTCCAGCTCCCAGGGTCATCATGAAGGAGAACAAGAGGGAAGCACAGTGCAGGCATGCAGGTGATGTGCAGGCAATGGGGAACGTATAGAACATGGCTGGAAATTTCCTCCCAGGGAAATGGAAATGGGACATGTCCTTACCTCGGGATTCATGGAACTCCAGGGTGACGTGGGCATCAAATCCGAGGCTGAAGTAATTATTGAAGACATTCAGAGGAAGCTGCAAGAATAGAAGAATATGAAGGCAACATTATTCACAGCCAAGTAGAAGACACCAACCTAGACCCCAAGACCAGACCCTATCTCTGGGGCAGCCTGTGGGACACAGATCAGTCATATCTCACTGTAGAGCGTGTTTATGTCCAAGACATAGGGGCTCCTGAATTAACTCATTAGTAAAAGCTCAGATCAAGAAATCTCACAACTCATAAATCATAAGAAAACAAGGGACACAAACACAAATGACTAAGGAAGAGCCATTCTTGTGCACAGTGCAGCGACATAAACTGGGGGGTGCTCATTTGTAACAATCTTGCTACAGAGAGAGATGGATTCCGTGAATTTAGAAAATAAACGCAATTGCGAGATCCAGTCCAATTTCCCCAATCAGTGGATGTGCCGTTTTCAAGAGTTTTATATTCCACACATAAATACTGCAGCCTGAAATAAACATGTAATCTATTTTTAAAGGTTTTTTGTTTTATTTTCACAAATCTCATACAAGAAATAAAGCAGTGAGAGTCAATTTGATTTGTATCAGTCATTGCTGATAGAAAAAGGAAGCAACAGCCATACACACACACACACACACACACACACACACACACACACACACACATATATATGTTTCATATATATGAAAAATATATAAAGGCATATAATTCAGATTCCCACTTAATTGGTTGAACCTATATCTTTAATAGGACAACCACACCAACCATATAGAGCACATGTAAGCTCTAGCTTTTTCTCCTATGCTCTCTGACCCTGACTTTTCTTGTGAGCCAGCAAGAAGGAATGCTGTGAAGCCTGAGAGGCCCCATTGAAATTGTAAACATGATGTCGTCTGAAAGATCCAGTTCAATATTAGAACAACCAGAGAAGCATATAGAAAGTGCAAGAAAGGAAAGGAGAATTCCCCCGCATTTCTTTCCATGGCTCAGGATGTAAGATAAATACTAAACTAAAACAGGCAATATCCCTAGACAATTGTCAGGTTTATGGTCCAAATTGAATTGTATGCTTTTGTTATTAGAAGTAAGTGTTGAAGCCTTTAAAGTTCCAAAGTCTTTTGTATTGTCCCATTAAAAGAGAGGGCAGAGGAGGACAGCCTTGCTTTCTGTCTCTGATGAAAAGAAAGGGGGACCCTGCATCGAAGCCCCTGAGACTGACCCTTGATGGGTCAGGGGCTGCATTGGCCCTTAGAATTGGTTTCAACAAACTCCAGAGTAGAGAAAAACTCAAGCTACACAGCCATGCCAAAACCATGTCTAACTCTCTTGGCTTCGTATTTGAGAATGTCCAGTCCCAGCACTTAAACAAAACCCCAGCCCCTGTAAGGACAGCACAGTGATCGTGCCAAGAGCACAGAAACATTCTACCATTTATATTACTTTGGCTACAATTCTAACCCGTGTCTTAGCAGCCACTGATAGCTAAGGAAAACATCTGGTCACAATTCCCTAAGCAATATTCCAATTTAGTCTGTTTTTAAGATATTCACATTTTCCAGGAAAATGTGCCCCAATTTTCTACAGATCCCCAAACCCCATTCCCAAAGCCCTTTAATTATCTGGATTGACGTTCTCTGGCTGCATCAAGATGTCTTTCCATTTCTCAAGCTTTTGGGAAAAGAGTTCAATTGTAGGCCTAGCCAGTCCACATTTAGCAGAATGGCCTAAATTTTTCCATTTCCGTAGAAAGCCCCCCTTCCTTCTACTTTGGTGGTTTTTCTATACAATCTCAATTAAGTCAAATAAACAGTTAAAAGTATCATATATGTTTATGTTTAAACAATGTTCAATTGTGAACTCAACTTCACGTGAGCAATCCTGATGTCTAATAGAAGATTTATTAATTTGAGGAGTGGAGTTTAGGTGGAAAACAGTGGAGATGAGGAGAGATGTTTAATCCAAACAAGACACTTGAGTGTCTAACAAAATCATTCAGGACTGTGGTGAACAATAACTTGGGCTCAACAGATGGATCCAAACTAGCAAGGATGTTACTTGAAGTGCAGGTGCAGGTGCCTTACCCCTACGTTAACTTACTTCAAATCTCTGGAGAGAGACATAATCTTCATTCTAACAAGTGTACCAGGAGACTCTTAAGCCTTTGCAATGGAGGACACATTATCATGGAAGAAAAGCAAGAAGTTACATGGAGGGCCTGTCTACTCAGTCACATACCAAGTCAATCAGAGATCCAGGTCAAAACTTAAGACTCAGGTGCTGAAGTAAGGCTGCTCAGTAGTTTATTTACAATGATGGTCTTGGTTTGGCTTAGGTTGTCTTTACCATAAATGCTCAGTCACCAAAGAAAACTCCCAAGACAGACTACTTATTTAGACCATTTCAAGTCCCAAGTAGATGAGGCAATTGGCTACACAAAAGGGATGTTTGATGTCAGGCCAGCAAGGTCTAAGGGTTTCCTCCTGCTGGAAGATCATGTACCTAATGCTTAGGTGCATACATATACTCCATCTTCTCATAAGCTGTTTGCATCTAGCTCAAGAGATTAACAAATGTTTACATGCTTTCCCAGTGTGGAGCTGAAGACAGAGAACAGGTCCCTGAGCTCTGGAACAAGGATAATATCTGAATCCTGAAGGATCTGTGGAGCGGGAACAGGGAGGGAGGTGGTGACAATATACTCGAAACCTTAAGAGCCGGAGTCCCAAAGCTATCCTGTTATCTTTTAGAAGGCAGAAGCCATGAGTGTGTCTTGAGGAACGTGTGTCTTATCGCTCAGGTCACTGCCCAGTGCTCCATCAGCAGAAAAAGAATATCTCTTCCCCTCTGCCTCCCCCTCCTCTTGCTATTTTTATTTATTTGTATACATATGTGTGAGTGCACATATATGCAAGTGTCTACAGAGGTCAGAAGAGGGTGTCAGATCCCCTGGAGCTGGAGTTTCAGGCAACTGTAAGTCACCCAACACAAGTGCTGGGAACTGAACTCCAGTGCCTCTGCAGGACCAGTGAGTGTGCCTAGCTGCCGTACTATCTCTCCAGTCCTCAAGGGAAGAACTGTCTAACCTTACACACGCCATCTTCAAGTTCTTCAGGAGGCAAGTCCGGGTTTCTCTCCACATGAAGGTTCCAGCGATCCAACTGAACAATGGTGCCATCTTCCACCTGGCACAGGATCTTAGAAACAGGCTCATCGGTGTAGCCCTGAGGACAGAATCAGAGCACAGACCCTCGCTGTCTGGATCAGAAAGCCACAGTCAATGCCACAGCAAGGCAAGGCAGAGTCGGCCATAGTCCTGCTGGTTTTAAATCATGAAGGCTGGAAGAGTGAACTGTGTTTCCCCTTCTTGGTACGTTAAAGATAATGCTTAAAAGAAAGTGCACGTAAGCACCAGCTTTGCCTGATCTGAGCTGAGGAACAACCTGCCAGCTGGGCGTGTGCTGTATTGTATTGCTGCTTTTACTGGAGTGAACAGCAAGATTCCCTCTCGCTGTTGGAATTTGGGGTCATACACAAGTATGTGTGGGAAAGGGAGGGAGCACAAAGGAAGACTGAAGGTCCTCTCTCATCCATCAGTCCTTGACTTTGTGCTGGGAGGCCACCAATCTGAGGCGTGAGGCAAGTCCGCCCGAGGAGCAGGGCTGAGGAGAGCAGCACTCTCCCAGAGAGCTGTTAGTGACAGCATGGCCAGTCAAGGTGGTCACACACTGGATTTGGATAGGAGCAACTGACATGAGTGACAGGTTAGTTGTTTCTTGTAAGTGCGCTTGGTTTTATTTCAGCTACTTAAAAAGGAAAAAAAAAGTAAAGAAAAATATAACAACTAACAGTACTTTGATAAATTAATTCTGCTACAAGCTGGGTCAGTGTCTGCTATGAATCTGAAGGTCACTGTCCTAAAAAACAGAGGCCAAGAAATGACCTGGTAAGAGGAGCTAGGAAGTTGGCAAGCAGACATGTTAGTATCTTTTAAAAATATTTTAATGTATTCTCCCACAATGGCATACATGTATAAAATGTATTTTGATCATACTCACCCCCCCACTACCCTCTGCTATTCCCCTTCACTCCCTCTGACCTCTTCTTCTCCCCAAGCCCTTTGCCAATTTTCATGTCTTTTTTTTAATGGTCCATTGAGTTTAATTAGAATTTCTTGGATGATCATGGACGTGAAGTTATTAACTGGAGCATGAGCTGTTTACCAGGGACCGTACCACTGAAGAAAAATTCCTGCCCCAGCAGCCTTTAATGCCAATAGTTCCTGGGCTAGGCATGTTAGTATCATGTGGCTTCTAAATCTTAGTACACTAAGATAAATATACATATAAAATGGCCAGGTAGTGACAGGCAGAGACTTCCCTCACAACTTCCAAAGAATGGTCCAGCATGGGAAGGGCAATAGTATCATCCAAGCTACAATAACAACCATCAGAAAATCTCCATGTTCAAAAGAAGTAGTGCCTGTCTCAAACAATAGGTCTGAAATCTAAACCAGATTTGCAATTATGGCCAGGGCTAAGGGTCAGGATGAATGCAAATTTGCAAAACTGTTTCACATGAACACGTGAGGCCAACCCACCCAGGATGTCCCAGCAGATACCTCAACAATCATGCTGTCTGTGTACTAACCATGTGTTTGTCTCATACCCAAAGTCCCCCTCCCTGACTGATTCTAAGTCTAAACTGAAGAAGCTACAAGTAAACAGACAATTCAAGTCCCAAGTCTAACTTGTCCCTGGACTGCCATGGCTTACTGCTTCTAGCAGTGAGCACAGAGTGACCTGGGGGTATGGTTTGCTCCTCCATCGTAGGGGCAGCCACCTCCACTTCTTACCCCTCCCCAGTTGAGCGTCCGAGCCAGGTCATTCCCAGTCCCCAGTGGAAGGACCCCCACAGGAGGCTGTGGACTCAGCTGCAGCTCATCCAGGATGGAGAGGATCCAGCCCACCTACAGACACATTGGGGACCAGAAGAGAGAAAAGAAAGACAATAAGTCACCAAGAAGGCACTTACAGGAGGAGGCTGGAAAGGTCAGAATTCTTAAAACATATGCTTAATCTAGCAATTAGGAAACAAAAAGCCAACTTACTTCAAGTGGTTTCAAAATGGCCAACCCCTTAATAGGAAAAAGACCGCTTTGTGCACAGACTATTATATGAGCAAATTAGGACCCATTCATCTACATGTTTATCTAGACATGTATTTTAAAATTTAGGAGAATTTAAGGCTATTTAAGGGGTAATATAACACAGCATCAGAGAGAATACAAAATTCAGAAACAGACTAAATTTCAATGCTGGCTCAGACAGACTGCAGAACCTTGATTAAACTGCATAACTTCACAGAGACTTATTCATCTGATTTTCAAAATAAGATAATGATACCCACCTCACAGGACCATTTACAACTTAAACTGCAATGCATGTAAAGACCAGAACCTTGCCTATGGCCCATGCAGGCATTCATTAGAAGACAACCCTCCACACCATCATTTTGGAAATTCATAGTGTTTTCTTAACTGTTCCTAAACTCTCTTTAATGATTCACTATGAAAACATAATTATGCGTGGACTTAGTGTCTAATATAAATTTAGGCAGAAAGGATACCCTTGTACACTAGAATCACCTGCCCCACTTAATCTTTGTTCTAGGAGAAATAATGCTTTGAATATAGCTATATTATATTTTAGACAAACAGCTCCAAACCCAAAGACAGCAAAAAGAAACTTACAAATCTTTATGATGTCACACAGACCCATGTTCCATAGGTCTCCCATTTTCAGCTCTGACTTTCACAGTGGAACTACAAATGTCATGAAGAGCTACTTTAAAAGTGATGAATGACTTCAGTTCCCCCATTGCATACTAACCAATTTTATCTCAAGCTTAGAAAAGAAAGTCTTGCTATAAACTATATAATTCTTGGCCTATTCTCTGATAGAAGAGCTTTATTGTCTTACTGGTTCATTCAAGAGCTCAACAAAATAGTGGCACATCTTTACTCTATACTTGTATGAGTGCTGTGATTTTTTAAAACAACATGCTAGCAGTGCATTTAATGAACACTGCCAACTACATGCACAACAGAGCAGAGCAGCTGAAATACAGAGATTAATGAGTTGGGCTATGCTAGATAAAACAAAATGGCTGCCCTCAGAGTTCACACCAATAAAAGATGGTACACTGCTTATAATCTCCATGCTATCCCCGAGCAATAACAAATCATGTTATTAAAATTCAAAAAATGTCAGAATGAAGCCATTAATAATATGTTAACATAAAATGACTCTATAAGATAGTTTAATTTTAGTTTCCACTTTATAAGAGAGTTGAATGGTGAGTGGCATTAGTGTCACACCATTCATACATTAAAACTGCCATTCATAATTAGATAAGACTAACACCAGTGAGGATAGTCTCATCACTACTGCAAGGTAACAAGTTTTCATGAAGAGGTGAGTGTAACTGGGCCTGCTGGCACATGCCTACAATTCTGAACTCCTCAGGAGGCTGAGGAAGGAAGATGGCGAGTGAGACTAGCCTAGGCAATGTGTAAGACCCTATCTCAAGAAAAAAATAAAATAAGGAGGTGTCTGGGATATAGCTCAATGGTAAATCACCCGCTAGGCACGCCCAAATCCCCATGTGGAGTTCCTAGCACCACGGAATTACTAAACAAATTGCTAATACCAAACTCAGTTCTAGAAACGGCCTGACTATCTTAGAGGCAGCAATATGTGATTTTGGCAACTCTGGAACTAGAGAGAGTCAGAAACAGATGATTCACAGCTAGGCATGGTAGCACTCGTCTGTAGTCCCATTTACCCAGGAGCCTGAGGCAGGGGAATTGCTTGAACCCAGTAGTTCAAGACCAGCCTGGCAACAGAGTGATAGTAACTCCTACCTCACAGAAAGAAAACGGAAAAGGGCTGGGGGGGGGGGGGGGAGAAGTTGTTGAATCAAGTCCAGATGATCTGCAGATTTTTCACCTAGACCCAGAAAGACCTCAGGATTTTTCCACAGCAAATGCAAAGGCAGAGCAAGCGTAGTTCCAACTTTAACTTCGTCTAAAATCCCTTCTCCTCCAGCGACCCCTTCCCAGGATGTAAACCTCGCCACCTACCCATGGAAGCCCAGACGCAGGTTCACTTTCTAGAAAGGCACACCACGGCATTCGCTGAATGTGATTCCCTAAAAATATAGACCTTTAGAAGTGTCAAGAGGCACACATGGACCACCCTTAGATTGTGACCTAGGTTTCTTGAGTGCTTCTTGCACACAGTCCCAGTCAAGTGTTCCATGCGCTAAGCCGGTTCTCACAGCTGTGGTGGATATCGTTTGAGTACCGCTAAAAGCACTGTAAACACAGTGAGGGCTAAAAGCACTAGGAAACTTCAGAAAGCATGTGGAAGTCACCAAAGAGGGCACAAGCATTCAGAATGCTCAAGGCAGACAGAAACAGCACAGAGAAAAACCAGATCTGTAGATATGCAGTAGAACTCAGATTTGAATTCAACAACTCATCCAGATAAGAAAGTGGGAGCTTCCCCAAAACTTCTCTGAGAGATGGTCTTTTCCGTCTTTAGATTTAAGCAAGAAATTGTTCTTATTTCAGTTGGTCAATGTCTCCATTTCCTTTGGGAATAGTTACATGAGTTTACCCTTACAACATCTGATTTTACCCTAAATACAGCAATGACAGATGAATGAGGTGAGAAAGACATATCTTCTTGGCCTTTCGACAAAACACAAAGTGTCAAAGGTGAGGTAAAGGTTTGGGGCAGCCTGTCTCCAGGTCTTAGAAGGAGTGGAGGAATCCAGTTTGCCCTTATCTAATAATGAGGAACGAATGCACCCCCTGCTGGTAGGAGGCTGTACTGGCACAGTGCCCTCGACAGGAGAAAGGATGGCTGGGACAGAGTGCAGATGACCACTGCCTGAGGCCATGGCTGCAGAACTGTGGCTTGCTATGTCTGGTAGAAACTGAGAAAGGCTCTGCCTGGCAAAGAGGCCCACCTCCCAGGATCTCAGCACGGAAGCCTTCACCACTTACAGCAAACCCTGCTCTTGTCTGGTAACTAACTCTTAAGCTGCTCTGTAAGAAAACTAAACAGAGATAGGAAGTGAAAAGCAAACACCTGCCTCTGAACGTGAGCCTCCAAAGAAAACTCCAAATCACCGGAAGGCTCACACGGAAAGGGATGGAAAAGTAAGAGGATTAGCCACCAACTGCAAAGTTACAAATGACTTTGAGAAGTGTCACCTGACTTCCTGTGATGAGTAGAACAGTTGCCAATCAAACCTTCTTAGGCTCAGCTGCCGTCTGCTTTCTCAAAAGAGTTTCCCAAGAGCTCTGCTTGATCTGCGTTCAGCTCCACACAGAGCCCTGGGGGCTTGTGGATTTCATACCCTTGTCTCAAAAGGACTAAGCATAATTCCTCAGAATTGCACACACAAAAAAACGTTTTTCCTTTACAAACTGCATGTGCATGTGTTATGTATGTGCATGCACCTGTATGTGCATTTGTGTATGTGTATGTCCACATGCATGTGTGCATGCACCTGTGTGTATGTGTGCATGTGTATATTTCAATCTCCTTCATTGATCGAATAGTTTTCCTTGACTACAAGCAGCCCATCTTGTATTTCCTTGTTACCATTATCACTGAATGGCATCACATACCTCTTACAACACTTTTATTGTCTTGCTATTCTCAGGGATGCCCACTGTTACACAGACGGCCCTCTGGCTGAGGTGAATCAGCATCTACTCTTGGAGCAGTCCCAAACACTTTTTTTCCCCTTTCCAAGAAGTACGCTGTTACTATTCAACATCCAGTTGCCCAGAAGGCAGCACAGTAGTGGGGCAGAGGGCACAGGAACCAGAATGAGACACTGGCATTGAACCAAGCTCCAGTGGGTACTGGAGTGGACAAGTCACCTAGCACTTTCTCGTCTGTAAAACAGAAAGCAACTGCGCCTGCACTTGACTGTCATTTTCTTCATTAACATGTAGACTTTGCATTGAGCATGGCTGACAAGTAAGAAATGCAAACTAACATTGGCTGCTACATCCAGCTCTACTTTCATTCCCGTCCTCTTACTTCACCAGTGAAGGTCATTGCCTAGAAGCCAAATGCCATCTTCCCACTACTCTACTTGAAGAAAGTTGAGCCCTAAACTTGAAAATCAGCCTCACCCTCACCTGTCTTTAAACCGCAAAGTCTATTTTTTGCAAACTAAAAATAACACCAGAAGCCAAGCTTTCCGGCAACAGTAGTGGCCATCAGAAAGAGATGGACACAAATATGCCAAAGTGGCAGGAGAAATGAAGGATCATGGGTAACACCCTAAGTGTTTGTCCCGATGAAAGCAAAACAAAATTATATAAAAGATCTTCAGGCCCTAAAGCTGTTTTTTCTTTTTTTTTTGGGGGGGGGTGCCTCCCTGGTTGTAATCAGAGGCCTACTGTTGCCGTGATCCCAAAGACTACCAGCTTTCACATAGGTTCCCCATTTTATTGGGCTTTAATGTACCCCAAATTATCTGTGCCAGCCCACTAGCAAGCACTCTTCCAATTCATTATTTAATTCAGTGCAACACACAGCTCTTAATATATTTTCCCCAGAAAGTCATCCTGATTGAGCCCAAATATTTCCAATTTACAGAGTCCTGCCCTTCCTTCATTAGGAGCAGCAGGACTGACAGATTGAGAACACCAGGTCCCCCTGCCTCACCTCGTGCCTGAACAGGCACGGCACTGCAGCAGCAGCTGGCCAATGCTGCCACCACCTGCCTGCGCTCAGCTCTAGCTGTCACAGAAGGACACCAAGTAATCTCTGCCTTCCACGGTGCACTGACATTAGATGGGACTGCGGAGTGTGGATGACAGTGAACTGACATTTTCCTCTAATGGAACAGGCGTACGGTGACTGCCTGGTATGCAGCAGAAAAGAATGAAGGACACATGTATTGGGAGATCAAGGGAGAATGACAGCGACATTCCTCCACTCTCAAAGAAAAGCAAGGCATGACACTGGACTCTGACAGGTACACAGTCTGCCTTAACCCTCTGTATCGAGACCCTAGATTCTGAAGGTTCTGTATCCAGGATTTAAAACACTGTGGACTAAAGTTTTCAAGCAAACATTCATGTCTATAATGCAGGGACAAGTTTTCTTGTCATTGTTCCCTAAAACTGCAGCTATTTGCATGGCATAAGGGGTTATGCATAGCCTAGAGATGATTGGACATGTATACAAGAATATATGTAGGTTCCACACAAATGTTACATCATTTTACATGAAGGACTGTGCGTCAGCCAAGTTATTGTCTATAAGGGGTCCTAAAACCAGTCACCCAGGAAGGCCAAGGGAGAGCTAAACTATCATTTTTCTTTTAATATTTTATATGTTAACTTTTAATTTATGAACTTCACAGCTTACCACGAAGTCTAAAGAAATTTGATTAAAATCAAACCAGGAAAAAAACATCAAGACAAAACAAAGTATAGATTTAGGACATCCATCCACTCCCTAAGGCATGCTGAGGACACAGCATGTGCTTTCTCATGTGAGGGTGGAATAGAGAGAGACAGAGGCCCAGGGAGGAAAGGAGGCCCTGTCACGGTCTTGTCTATATAATTTCTGCCCTGTACTCCCACCCACCCAGAAATAGGGGCCACCTACAACTCTTGATCTAGGAGAGTAAAATGAACAAGAAGTAAGTGTGAAATGAATGGCAAATGTCGACCTAATTGTAGATATTTAATAAGACTCTAGAATAACTAAAGCTGAACTGATGATCCCACCTACTTCCCCAAAGTCAGGAGCCAGAAGGGCAGAGTTCACAGGTCATTCTATAGGGAGCCACAGTTGGGATGCCTGTGGCCGAAGTAGCTGAGTTCATGTACACTTTCATATGTAAGCCGAGTAACCATCACAGGGCATTGGGCAGTGTGGTAGAATCAAAAGTAGACACGTATATACAACTTGGCTGAACAGTGATTATTTCTAGTTTCTAAGCATGAAAGTTTCTGAATACTCTTGAGTTTTTTCTCAGCCTAGGGATCAAAGAGGGAACTATAGCCTCTGACACATACCTATGCACCTCTGATTTAGGCAAACCAGTTCAAAGAGACCACGACTGAACTATCCAAAGACGAAGCCACTGGCCACTGAACAGCAGATCCAAACTGGATGGGTTGCCTATCTGCAGTATCAGTCAGATTTCAAAGACACTGAAAACAGCACATAAAATAGGTCACAGTACATTCATATTTTGCATGTTGGGGTGTTTTCTATCAATCTTAAATGAAATATGAAACAAAATTTGCCAATTCTTTTTCATGTTCCTCTTAAAATGCCTCCTAGAGAAAGTCAAACTACAAATATGGTTTACCCATAATACCCCTGCACAACAGTGTTCTGAGCTACTGTACCTCTGGCTTAGAGGAACCTTAGAGATCTCAACAGTCATCTTTGTAAATTTACAGCATCACAGAAATAGTGGAAAAGCCACCTCTTCCATATCTACTCCCAAGTGCATTTTGGGAGGAGAGATCACCCTCTCTCCCTTGTATGTTTTATTAACATACAATCAAAATAACTGATACTGCAGCCTGAAAACCCTTTCCCAAAATAAGACAAATTTCACATTACACAACATGTTGCACACTTGACATGGTTAGTTAATATGGCAACAGCAGCAGCAGCAGCCAGCAATGTCCCATCTGTGATTCCTCCTTGAGTCTTGTCACCACTCTGCAGAATCCTGACAGCATCTACAGTGACAGATGTGCTCACTAACTGAAGGTGCATACCTCATGTCAAATATGTACCCAACACGTTGGAGAATTAGACTCTACTTGCTTATAAAGCTTGCAATTTCCCTTGTGGATCCACTAGGCTGTCTCGTTATATAAATTCTGCCTCCATGCAAAATAAAAAGCTCTACATTCCAGAGGCTGGAGAGAGGTCTCAGTAATTAAGGACACTGGCTGCTCTTCTGGAGGACCAGGGTTTGGTCCCTAGCACCCACACAGCTGCTCACAACCATCCATAACCCAGTTCCAGGGGAGCCGATGCCTTGGCTCCAGCCATCACCAGGCATGAACCATGGTGTACAGGCATACCTGCAGGCCTGTACAACATTCATACACATAAAAATGTTTAAAATTTCACATTCTGAACCAGTTATCACATATGATAAACATTTCATAAACCTCCTATGTCTTCACAGATGCCTCATTTTAACCTGGGAAGATGAAGTAAAACCGAGTTTATTTAAGGTCGATAATTCAAGTTTTATTCTCAGTGATAGGACCATAGATGCCATTGCTGACAAAAATGATGAGTCTCTGAGGTGCTCCAACCCGAGGGGAACTGTATTGCTTTCCTTTTAGACATGACCATCACAAGTGGCCATGGACCCCACGCACAAATTACTTGTGTATTGTGAGATACAACAAGACAACCAAAGTTAGGAACACAGACGAAGTCCCTAAGAGGAAAAGGAACCCAGCACATTATGAAATGCTCAGTGTTGTGTAGCAGCCATTAACTGCGGTGTATATGATGAGAAGATGGCGGGAAAGACCTCACTAGAGCAGTGGAGGGAGCAAGAGACAGCAGCTCAGGAAGGTCGGGACACTGAGTGCCCGGGCTGAATCTGGCTAGCAGCAGCTCCTCACAACATGACTCAGTTACGCCCACCACTCTGGGTTTGGGGTTTGTTTGGTTTGGTTTTGGTTTGGTTTATGTTTCCAAATGCCCTATTCAGATTGCTTGCTTGCTTGCTTGCTTTTTTTTTAAAGAGATTTATTTATTAGGTATACAGCATGTATGACTGCAGGCCAGAAGAGGGCACCAGATCTCATTACAGATGGTTGTGAGCCACCATGTGGTTGTTGGGAATTGAACTCAGGACCTCTGGAAGAGCAGTCAATGTTCTTAACCTCTGAGCCATCTCTCCAGCCCGAGATTGCTTTCTTGAAGATACCATTATTTCCTGGTCTCCAAGGAATGTCAATTGTTCAGTCTCCTTGTAAAATTTAGCAGCCGCTGTGACTTGAAACCCTTGTTTTCTGGACAGAACAAACTTCTAACTTTCCATCTCTTCTTTTGCCTTTTTTCAGTTTTCTTCAGGGTTAGCTGAAGGTCCATAACTATCTCAGAAGGGTTGGGCTTGGCTGTTGTCCTATCATGTAAGCATTGAAATCCTATTGTTCAAAACATTTACCTGGTTGTGGAGAACGGTTCAGTACTACATGACCTAACACTGTGCTTCTTATATGCATCTGCCTAGTAGAGGAAACAACAAAGGGTGAGGATGGGGGGGTGCAGCAGGGGGATATGGGGTAGGGGGGTTGGGATGTGAGGCTCACTAGTCAGTAAGGAGCTGAAGCTTAGGAATCATAAGTAGGCTATGCATATGGATTTGAGCTAATAAAGAACTTGAGTCCGCATCACCAGACATGTCCTCCAGTTCTATCTGGCTGTCACTGACACTTCAAGGAGAAGAGAGGAGGGCAGGGAGCTGAAGTCACAACAGAAGATCAGTAGATTCTAAGGTAAGGAAGATAACTGCAGCCAACTCATAACGAGTTTCACCTTTCATTAAACATAGTCAACCTGGAAGTTGGTGACACTACAAAGAACATTCTGTATCTAGCACCGGAGGAGTCATCTGGATATAATTCTTAATATAAGAAGCTGGTAAAATTCTATTCTAGTGTTGGAACTTGGAAAATGGTAGCCTGTCCTCACTCTGGCATGTTGAGTGCTTTGAAATGAAAGACACAGAAAGCAAAGATTTCACTCTGACTTTCCTGTCTGTTGACCCTCACTCTTCCCCACGGTGAGTCACAGAAATCAGAATCCCTCCTCTCCAAGGTGACTTATAAGCTAGAACCCCTTTCCCTAAGTCCATAGAGCTTAAAAATACAACTCTAACTTCCCCCTGCCTTTCTGACAGTAGAGCATAAGGGCCACATGCAGAAGGGCTCCTGCCCCACGCCTGGGAGGAAGGAAGGCTACAGAGTCCAAGAAGGATCTGAACATGCATCCTTGCTGGGCATCCCCCTTCAGCCCAGAACCATTAGTCCTCATCAAATCTAAGCAGAGGAGCAATTCATCGTCCCTGCATCTTTAAGTCCCCAGACTTAATGTCAATGAAACTCGGATTAAATAAATTCGCCACAATTTTCCCTGCTTGCTTGTCATCTATTCTGGACATCAGCTATGACCCTTAGAATAGAAAGGAAAGGGGCCACGACCTTTCCACTCCTGTGCTAACATATCCCTAAACATATCTCTGTAGAACCTGTAACCTGTAACCACTGCAGATTTAACAGGCATTGTGGGGAGAAATCCATTACAAAATACAATTTGGAAAAGACAGGGTGGTTTTGTTATCTATTACTGTGAAAGACACCATGACCAAAAGCAACTTGAGGGAGGAAAAGGTTTATTTAGCTTACATATGTCAATCACAATCCATCCTTGGGGGAAGCCCTGACAGGAACTCAAAGAGGGCAGCAACCTGGAGGCAGTAATTGATGCATAGACCAAGAAGGAGTATAGATTATTGGCTTGCTCCCTGTGGTTTGCGAGGCCTGCTTTCTTATACAACCTAGGACCATCTATCCAGGAGTGGCCCTGCCCATAGTGGGCTGGGCCTTCCCACACCAATCATTAATCAAGACAATATCTCACAGACATGCCTACAGGCCATTCTGATGTAAGCATGTTCTCAATTAAGATTCCCTATTCCCAGACATGTCTTGGCTTCTGTCAAGTTGATGAAAACGGACCAGCACACACACTTAAAGCACATATGTTTTTCTTTTATGCTACAAGACATAAAGAATTTTACAAGCTAATAATTGCAAATCTTGACGAATGGCAAACACTATTTTCTCAACTAGGCTATTCCACCAAGCGTCTTGATGGACCAAAAGAACCACTGATACACCCTATTCCATTTTCATTCACTAGCGTATACTATGCATCCAGTGTGGTGTCCTGGGAGGGCTCCCCGGCCTCAGAGAGGAGATTCAGTTGCTACCTTTAAGAATAAAACATCCTAATAAGGGAGATGAAGAGAAAACCAGTGATAGCCCATAAAGCATTCTTAGATTGTGAGACACCAGACTCCAAATCCAGAAGAAAGGTACACACTGCCCTGATTATCCTCACCTTTGCTAAGTACATGAAGACAGAGGCCAAGTGGAGATATAAGTGAGACATGATAAACATGGGCATCTAAGAATAGAATTTAGACCAATTCTATACTTTCCTCAAGAATAAATACCTATGAGGTGCTGGGGAGGTGGATTAGTGGGTACAATGCTTGCTGCACCAGCATGAGGACGTGAGTTGGAACCCCAGTTCCCATAAAATGTAGGATGTAGTTGGTGGTGCATTGGATGCACCTCTGCATTGGGATGGGGAACGGAGGGGCACAAAGATCCTGGGGTTTCTTAGCCATCCAGTCAGCCAAAACAACGTGCTATTGTTCGGTGAGAGGCTCTGTTTTTAAGGGTTGAGGAGGATGAATAGGTGGAAAGGAACTGAGGAAAATGCCTGAGGTTGGCCTCTGACCTCTACATGCGTACCTACACATACATACATGAGCATGCACACACAAATAAAAAATAATAAATGCCAATGAAATGAATTAACCTCTGAGGCAACACAATATTATCCGATGTTTCTACATTTTACTTTCAACAACAACAACGAGCACAGAATTTCAATAGAAACTACATATTTCTTCTTATTAAAGGTGATGAATTTTTAAGAGCAAACAGCAACATGGCAAAGACAGTGGCTAGGTAAAATTCTCCAGTGATCATCTCGTCACCAACATCGTAGTTTGAAAAGCTGTCGTGCACCACACTGTCCTCACAGAAGCTAACAACTCTGGAGAGATGTCACAGTATCTGGTCTCAGCTCAAGAAGACAGGAAGGGGTCAATTCCAAGTGCTGGGGAGAAAGCTAGCCTCACTTGGAAGGAGGGAAGGAAATTAAGTTAGACTTGAAACCCAGTATCAGTCTCACCAGAGTGAAACCAGATGTAAGAGAAAGAGCCCCCAACTCCCGCTGTAGGTCAGTTCTCAGGAAGTGAGCTGCTAGTCTGCCCTAGTGAGGAGCTGGCCACCTCCACTACTACTCTGCTTTCCAACCTCAGGCAGAAACAGAGACAGACTCAACCTGCTGGTGGGGTATGAAAGCTAGCACAGGTCTTTGCCTTAGAGCTCAGCACTAAGCCTCCAACAATGGCTTTTAACACCCGGCAAAAATCAAAAGACCCATAACCAGGTTAGAGCTCACCAATAATGCCCCATCTGAAACAGACCAGTACTCCAGAGGGGCAGACTAAACCTTAGAAATGGCCTGAGATGTCCCAAGATTTCACAGACCCCTATGTTTGTAAGACTCTGGGGTGACCCAGCTTAGTGTCAGTCCTAGCGGACAAGGCACAGTCTCTGACCTCAGATTTAAACACAGCCCATCCCCAAGCCAGTGCTCAAGGATGAAGCCCTAGCCCTGCATCAGCACCACTGGTGCTAGCCACTTACCTTGAGCCTCGCTATGAAAGACTCATACTGGCCACATCCCTTCTGGCTGTGGTATGAGCCTCACACCTGAGACTGTACTGGCCCTTTGAGCTTGGGGACTTAAGTACAACCCAAACTGCCATTAGAAACTACTTTAACCAACACTACTCCAACCTTGACCAGCCTAGTGTGGAGTAAGATTCTAGTTGCTGATGATAAATTAGTCCAGCACTAGGTCTTAGAACCCAGTGCCAGCCGTGACACTGAGAAAGATTTAAAAGCTTCCACTCCCAGGCCTGTGGTAGCAAAATGGCCTCTAGACCTACCTTGGTGCCAATGGAGACATATGGCCCCAGTCTATCAGACTTCTATTTGGGCCAGCACCAGCTTTAGCTGGTTCTAGTTGTCTTAGGCCATAAGTCTATGTCAACCATTCACAACTCATAGCATCATGGACCTTGGTGTTACTTCAGGGCTGTCTTGAAGAGCTGTGGGTTCATCGTATAAAACAGTTTTGCAGCATGAGTGACCAAGGGCCTGATACCAGTCTCTCTGTGAGCACAGGCAAGTTGCTGTGAATAAGGTGTTTAGGTGAAGCCCAGATCTACAGAAAGGCTTGGGAGTCGGTGACTCTTTTTAGGTTATAATTTGGCTCAATAATTAGCTCAAGCTAAACTATGTACCAGGTGAATAGGATGAAACATGGGCTTAGACTGCCCTCTCGTGTTACAACTGGGACAACGCACCGATGGTGAACGCGGGAACCAATCCTCTGATACTGAAATAGCAAAAGCCACTGCAGAGGTTGGGGGAGAGTTTCTCCAAGGAAAGGCACAAGCAAAAGCAAGGTGCAAAGCCTGGAACAAGAGCCTAAATCGTCAATGCTCAGATGACGTCACCAACCATCACCAAGAGCTGTCAGGAGACCACAGCTTCACCCACCGTGAAAATAAAGCATGAGAGAGTAACCATAGTAATTGGTGTGAGCAACATTTTCAACTGGGAATTTAAAAAGAGCTGTTTTGAGGAAACTCAAGTAAAAGCAGAGGGAAACTTAACAAAGATGAAAGAATTTTAATTTTTTATTTATTTAGTTTGTGAGAGAGTTTGAAAGAAGGGGAGGGAGTGGGGGAGAGAGAGAATATGAATGAATACGAATATGAATGTGCTCCTTGAATGTGCCACAATTTGCATGTGAAAGATGGAGGCCAACTTTTGAGAGTCATATCCTCCCCCTACCATGTGGGTCCCAGGAACTGAACTCAGGTCATCCGGTTTGGCAGAAAGTGCCTTTACCTGCTGAGCCATCTCATTCATTGGACCATAAACAAACAAGAAAACAGAAAAGAAAGAAGCAAACAAACAAACAGAATTTCTGAAAATTAACAGCAAAATTAAAAGCTAAATGTTAAATTAAAAATGAAAAAAAACTAAGACAAGCAGTCAAGGGAAGGGCAGGGTGATCCTGGTAGATGTCTCAGTGAGTAAAGTGCTTGACACACAAGCCTGGTGACCTGAGTTTGACCCCAGGACCCATATTCTGCTTGCATAGGGAATCTTCAGATTCCCTCATATTACTATCAGTCTATGATGTCATCAGGCATAAACTGAGCAACAACTGCGAGTCTTGTTTATCAATGTTATATATTTATTCAATTGTTTGTTTGTTTGTTTTACAAACTATACATCTGACAAAGGATTAATATCCAGACTGAACAAGGAACTAAAAAACTCAATCACAGAAACACAACCCAATTTAAAAGGGGCAATCGCAATAAACTTTTCTATGGGGGAAAGTTAATCAAACCCACGATGAGGCAGCATTTTGTTTTAGTAAGAAACTACTCTCAAGAATGACTAACAATGACAAAGAGCTGGTGGTAGTATTCTTGCTTTTATGTATTGGTTTAAAAACAAATTTGATTAATAAACGACACCTATGAAAGGGTGAATGGAAATATGTCAGCATGTATTTCAAAAGGGATTTAACCATCTGTGAAAACCTTTATTCCACTGAAAACAACCTCCTTACTCTGCAACAGAAAACGGTGTAGGACTGAGAAGGCTGAGTGTGCACCCATGAGGACTGAGAAGGCTGAGTGTGTACCCACGAGGACTGTAGAAGGCTGAGTGTGCACCCATGAAAACTAAGAAGGCTGAGTGTGCACCCATGAGGACTGTAGAAGGCTGAGTGTGCACCCACGAGGACTGTAGAAGGCTGAGTGTGTACCCATGAGGACTGAGAAGGCTGAGTGTGCACCCACGAGGACTGAGAAGGCTGAGTGTGTACCCATGAGGACTGAGAAGGCTGAGTGTGTACCCACGAGGACTGAAGGTTGAGTGTGCACCCACGAGAACTGAGAAGACTGAGTGTGCACCCATGAGGACTGAGAAGGCTGAGTGTGCACCCATGAGGACTGTAGAAGGCTGAGTGTGTACCCATGAGGACTGAGAAGGCTGAGTGTGCACCCATGAGGACTGTAGAAGGCTGAGTGTGTACCCATGAGGACTGAGAAGGCTGAGTGTGCACCCATGAGGACTGTAGAAGGCTGAGTGTGCACCCATGAGGACTAAGAAGGCTGAGTGTACTCATGAGGACTGTAGAAGGCTGAGTGTGCACTCATGAGGACTGAGAAGGCTGAGTGTGCACCCATGAGGACTGAGAAGTCTGAGTGTGCACCCACGAAGACTAACAAGGCTGAGTGTACTCATGAGGACTGTAGAAGGCTGAGTGTGCACCCATGAGGACTGAGAAGGCTGAGTGTGCACCCACGAGGACTAAGAAGGCTGAGTGTACTCATGAGGACTGTAGAAGGCTGAGTGTGCACTCATGAGGACTAAAAAGGCTGAGTGTGCACCCACGAGGACTAAGAAGGCTGAGTGTACTCATGAGGACTGTAGAAGGCTGAATGTGCACCCATGAAGACTGAGAAGACTGAGTGTGCACCCATGAGGACTGAGAAGGTTGAGTGTGCACCCATGAGGACTGAGAAGGCTGAGTGTGCACCCATGAGGACTGTAGAAGGCTGAGTGTGTACCCATGAGGACTGTAGAAGGCTGAGTGTGTACCCATGAGGACTGAGAAGGCTGAGTGTGCACCCATGAGGACTGTAGAAGGCTGAGTGTGTACCCATGAGGACTGAGAAGGCTGAGTGTGCACCCATGAGGACTGTAGAAGGCTGAGTGTGCACCCATGAGGACTGAGAAGGCTGAGTGTGTACCCATGAGGACTGTAGAAGGCTGAGTGTGTACCCATGAGGACTGAGAAGGCTGAGTGTGCACCCATGAGGACTGTAGAAGGCTGAGTGTGTACCCATGAGGACTGAGAAGGCTGAGTGTGCACCCATGAGGACTGTAGAAGGCTGAGTGTGCACCCATGAGGACTGAGAAGGCTGAGTATACTCATGAGGACTGTAGAAGGCTGAGTGTGTACCCATGAGGACTGTAGAAGGCTGAGTGTGCACCCATGAGGACTGTAGAAGGCTGAGTGTGCACCCATGAGGACTGAGAAGGCTGAGTGTGCACCCATGAGGACTGTAGAAGGCTGAGTGTGCACTCATGAAGACTGAGAAGGCTGAGTGTACTCATGAGGACTGTAGAAGGCTGAGTGTGCACTCATGAGGACTGAGAAGGCTGAGTGTGCACCCATGAGGACTGAGAAGTCTGAGTGTGCACCCATAAGGACTAACAAGGCTGAGTGTACTCATGAGGACTGTAGAAGGCTGAGTGTGCACCCATGAGGACTGAGAAGGTTGAGTGTGCACCCACAAGGACTAAGAAGGCTGAGTGTACTCATGAGGACTGTAGAAGGCTGAGTGTGAACTCATGAGGACTGAGAAGGCTAAGTGTGCACCCATGAGGACTAAGAAGGCTGAGTGTGCACCCACGAGGACTAAGAAGGCTGAGTGTACTCATGAGGACTGTAGAAGGCTGAGTGTGTACCCATGAGGACTGAGAAGGCTGAGTGTGCACCCATAAGGACTGTAGAAGGCTGAGTGTGCACCCATAAGGACTGAGAAGGCTGAGTGTACTCATGAGGACTGTAGAAGGCTGAGTGTGCACCCATGAGGACTGTAGAAGGCTGAGTGTGCACCCATGAGGACTGAGAAGGCTGAGTGTGCACCCATGAGGACTGTAGAAGGCTGAGTGTACTCATGAGGACTGTAGAAGGCTGAGTGTGCACTCATGAGGACTGAGAAGGCTGAGTGTGCACCCATGAGGACTGAGAAGTCTGAGTGTGCACCCATGAGGACTAACAAGGCTGAGTGTACTCATGAGGACTGTAGAAGGCTGAGTGTGCACCCATGAGGACTGAGAAGGCTGAGTGTGCACCCACGAGGACTAAGAAGGCTGAGTGTACTCATGAGGACTGTAGAAGGCTGAGTGTGCACTCATGAGGACTGAGAAGGCTAAGTGTGCACCCATGAGGACTAAGAAGGCTGAGTGTGCACCCACGAGGACTGAGAAGGCTGAGTGTACTCATGAGGACTGTAGAAGGCTGAGTGTGCACCCATGAAGACTGAGAAGGCTGAGTGTGCACCCATGAGGACTGAGAAGGTTGAGTGTGCACCCATGAGGACTGAGAAGGCTGAGTGTACCCATGAGGACTGAGAAGGCTGAGTGTGCACCCATGAGGACTGTGGAAGGCTGAGTGTGCACCCATGAAGACTGAGAAGGCTGAGTGTGCACCCATGAGGACTGAGAAGGTTGAGTGTGCACCCATGAGGACTGAGAAGGTTGAGTGTGCACCCATGAGGACTGAGAAGGCTGAGTGTGCACCCATGAGGACTGAGAAGGTTGAGTGTGCACCCATGAGGACTGTGGAAGGCTGAGTGTGCACCCATGAGGACTGAGAAGGCTGAGTGTACCCATGAGGACAGCTAAGCCCTTCTCAGCTTTAGGTGTGATGACTCTCAGCAGACAGGGATTCATGTGGGGGTGCTGCAAAGACACGGGCTGAAGAAAGAAGTCTCCCACAGGAAACCCAGTCAGGAAGATAGATGGGTAAGGAAGTGAACAGATTCTCTTTCAAGGACCTACCGTTCCATCCCCACCACAGGCCAGAATTCTCAGATTTGGTACCTTCCTGTATAACTCCAGCCTGGAGAGGAAATGGAGGACAAGGTAAGCACATTGTTCTCTGCAGAGAGGTACCACGGGGCAAAATGAATGGGTACTACCCACCAAGGACACTGTGATCTACCCATTAACCAAAGGACCATGGCAAACCGACTCCCACAACGGGATCTGAAGCAGACACTGGTGTCCCATGACCAGCACTGGGATGGGAACTGGAGTATCCTCCAGTCTTCTCATGATTCTCCACCATCCTGACAATTCACATTATCTTCCTCTTTAGCTTTTTACTTCTTTTCTTCTTCTCCATTTCCTATCACTCTTCCTTCTCCTTTCTCAGAGAAACACCTAATTAACTGATAATCAGTAATCTTTATGTGTTTCCTCCTTATTTAATTTTGATTGGCTTTTCCTGGGTCTACTTATCTTTTGAATCCACACTTTCCACTCTTAATCCTGGAAAATTTCAGAAAGATGGAGAAGGCTCGCCATTGTCCTTCCTACAGGATGTACCTTAGTTACCCACTCGCTCAGCCTTTTCTCCCTGCCAGTCTGAGGTAGGGTAAGTCCACGGGCTTGTCTTTACTTTGAATGTGCCTGCCTGGGGTCAGATCATTTTATCTTTCTGATTGGATCTCAAGAAACATAGTCATTATGTCTTGCGAAGCCTCCTGCTGAAGGCAGGTGTCGGCAACTCTGCTCTGGAAACCACCATCTACTTATACTAATAGTGTGGGTTTTACTGAGAAAATTTCTTGTCCTGCTATGATCCTTATGAAACATCTGCATAAGGTATAACTGAAGTCATACAAAAATCTTAATAAATATAAAATCCAAATGACCACAAGCCAGGGAAGCAGATTTTTACTTTAAAGTCAAGAGGCGGTTCTTTAACAAACATTAAGGAAGTCTTACAGAAGACCTTGGTGGGGAAGAAATGCAGAGTCAGGGAATGATAGAAACTTATCCATGATTCTTATTTCCTTACAAGTTTAAAATATTTAATTTAGCCATTTTGTATATGAATGCCATTTTCTAGAGACCATTCATATTGACAAGTCGTTCACTCCGTCATCACTTTTATCAAAAATAACTGCCGCCTCGCGTCATCAGAACCATCTTAGCAATGTAATGGGTCTAGGACAGGGAAGCAAACAATAATGTCAACACCCCTGCTCTTTCTCACCATGTGGGGTCATGTACATCTAGACCCCATCTTCAACACTTCTAACCAAACACATAAATACAGAGAGGGGGTGGAAGAGAAATTAAAATGCTTGTCCCACTGAACTGTAGCACCCAAAGCTAGAATTGGTTTATCTGAATACCTCCCACCCCTTCCTGCCCTCCCTCCCTCCCTCCCTCTCTCCCTCCATCCATCCACCTTTCTATCCATCTTTCCCTCTCTTTCCTTCTCCTCTCTCTTCTTTCTTCTCCTTTCTCCATTACCCCCACATAAACATTCTGGATGCATTCATACACACACACACACACACACACACACACACACATACACACACACACACACACACACATACACACAGCAAGCACTGGAGAAGTGAGCACTGACCCCACAATTGATCAGACAGTGGTTTGATGGAAACTAATGCAGTGACAGTGGGTGGGTGGGGCATTAGAAGGTTTCAAGCAAAGCAAAATACAGGTAAGAAAGTTATTAAGAGGTGAACAGGAAACACTTCAGCAGATCATGAGATAATAAATAACCTTGACCCCCCCCCCAATCCTAGGGTCCTCACTTGCCTAAAATTCAGAAGGCCCATGGGGAGAGGGAGGTTTCCAGACTTACGCATCTTTTGGCCCTTCCTGAGAAAGATCAAAGACTTGCCGTGGATTCAGGTACCACATGAACATCTGAAGGACTTTGGTTCCCTGTAAAGGAATAAATAAATGAGTAAATAAATAAACAGGAGACAAAATTTTCTGAACTAGAAAACAAAACTCAATCATTCTCTCTTAAATCTTAACTAAGGGGTCTGGAGATATGGCACAGAGCTTCAGAGTACATACTGCTCTTGCAGAGGGGCTCCATTCCGTCCCTAGAACTCACAATAGGTAGCTCATAACTGCCTGTAACTCAAGCCCCTCAAAGAGGATCTGATGCCTACGGCCTTGACAGGCACACACACACACACACACACACACACACACACACACACACACACACAAATTAAGCAAATCCTTTAAATAACATTTGATTACAAACCATATGGAGCATAGTCAAAATCGTGAGCTTTGATTGTAGATATACACAGAGTATATGTCTAGGTGAGATGGTTGTCCAATCTGGATAATTTCATTAGACCATGTGTTCTCTTTGATATAGAGTGGAGAGTGCCCACTTCTCCAAGGCTCGATTGCAGTAACGTGTGATATGTGTTTAATAAACTGTATTTAAGAGTTTGGTATCACAACGTAATAGCAAAAGTCCAGATAGGAAAGTAGCTAGCCTGTGTCATTTAACATCCATTTTTACTTTGTCTGAACATAGAAACACAGGAAATATTAGTTACTTGTGCTTTTATTAAAATAACTTTTCTCATTGAGGCAGAAGAAATGGAGTATATATATTTTATGTGTGCCTGGCATGGTGACCTGGGCCCATAATCCTAGCATTTAAGATACAGAGTCAAAGATTGTGAATTCAAATCCAGTTTGGATTATACAGTAACAGCCTGTATCAAAAAAAAGTGTTATATATATAAGTAGAACTAACCTTTTATAAATATAATATATATGCTTTCATTTATTCTTTAGCTTCACAGAGAAAAATTATTTCAATAAATTCATAACTAGCTACTATTACCCATAATTCATATAATATATGGACAATAATAATCTAAACAATAAAGTTTAATGTTAAATGACATGGGCTGGTTCATCAGCTAATACTATCATAGCATATTTTGACTCTTTCTGATCTACGTGTCTGTGTCAGCTTAATCCTAACCCTCCTCAGTCACCTGCAACAGTTTAAGAAACTGTGATATTCATAGAGATGACCACTGGGACAGACAAAACGTAGTTTAAATGATTCTTAAAGCGTACTGAAGGTAAAAAAGAAACAAATAATCCTTTTTAAATTAACCAATATCCACAGAGCTTGAAAAACTGAGCAGAATGATTCATTTCTATCAACCACAGCAAGTGGTATTTTGATCATTTTACGGTTGTCAAGTGCAATGCTGTTCCTTAGTAGAGCCCTGATCTTTTCATAAACGATTCCTGTTTGCATGTCTAATCCACTGTGTTGAAGGGCTACCCTGGCAGTGTGGGAAGAGCTTCAGACATAGGGTGAGAACTAACAAGTCTGTTCTGTGTGATGGAGAGCGCTCAGAATCTGGCACAGGTGTGGTATGTAAATGAAAAGGGAGGTCTCCCTTCCAGGGTGATTATGTGAATCATCTGACTCACTGATGGTTCTGCATCTAGCCCAGCATGTGGCACAGAAGAGACCTCAGTACATGCTGGTCCCATTCTTCTTTACCCTTTGTTAATCCATTTGTTCAATTACACATGCTGGCGTGGGGTCACCCTGTGCGTCTAATTATCTGACTGCTGCGTCAGTTGGTGTAGGAGCCAATGCAGCTCTTTCATTCCTCAGATTCCCCCAAAGCTGTAATCTAAAAGTTCTGCCTTACCACATGCTTGCTGTAATTTGGGGAATAACATTCCATTCTTAATTATCAGAACACCTCCTTCAGCCTCACCAAATGACATATATTTTGCTCCCTATCAAACACAAATATGGATTTGGGGACATCATACCAGCAACATGGACATCATTTTCTTTTTTTCCATGCTGGGCCTTGCTACCAAGTGCATTCAGGATTATTTTGATCAGATTGTATGTTAAATAACTAACATAAGCATTGCTTTAATGACCAACTCATTTCTAGAACATCTCCCACTAACTGGATAGAAAGTCAATTTTTCTGTTTCTGATTCCTAAAGTAGCATGAATGGCTGATGTTAATTATGCCTTTCCACCTCTGCTACGGTGGAGTGCACATCTCAATTTCAGCTTCTTCTACTATGCATACAATGTGAGATAATTAACAGCTTTCAAGAAATGAAAATATAAAGCAGAGGGAGGTTGTTTTGCTTAGCCTAAAATTTCTATAAAAGATCTGATCGGCTGCGCTGTTCCACTTTTGCTCATTTTAAATCTGTGTTCACTGGAACACCTAATTATCTCAATGTATCCTTCAAGAGAGAAACGTCTACAAAGCCTGGCAAGTTGTTCTTTCTATGCCCCAAAGAGTCTATTCTTGGATCAGTCTCTCGCACTGGCATCCCTGGACTTGAGCAGGAGTAACTTACACAACGATGCTTGGCTACCTCCACACATGGATAGACTTAACTTCTTTTAAAGAGTAACATCAGGGAGGAAGGAGAATGGGTGAAGTACTTGCTATGAAAGGATGAAGAAGCTGAGTTTCGATCTCAAGCACCCACTTAAAAAGCCAGGGACACACTTAGAACCCCAACACAACACCACAACACCAGGGAGGTGGAGACAGGCATATTCCTGGAGCTTGCTGGCCAGCCAGGCGAGCCAAATCAGTGAGCTCTGAGTTCAGTCAGAGACCCTACCACTGAAGAAAGACCAAGAGACGTGATTGAGAAGGACACCAGGCATGGACTCTCTTTGACTCTCTCTCTCTCTCTCTCTCTCTCTCTCTCTCTCTCTCTCTCTCCTCTCTCTCTCACACACACACACACACACACACACACACACACACACACACACACACGAATCTTATTCCAAAATGAAGAGAAATGACAAGAATTTCAATAAAAGCATTTCTTTTAAGCAATCCTAGTGAGCAGGGCATACAAGCTAGAAGCTCACAAGAAGTTAGACACGCCCACATTTAAATGAGCTCCACTGACTGCCTCTAGCACTAGGATAAGCTACTTTCACAGAGGTAATTAAGTAAATGGAACCAAATGGTCACACAAATAGGATTCACTGAAAATGGGTAATTTGCATCTTTCTCGGTGTTGAGATGAATTCTACTCAGTCATTTATACAACTGTCACTAGCAAGTCTAAGCACATGACAGCTCTCACATGCTGCATGCCAAACGCAGTGCCTGCAACTTCTATGCAGGAGTCTGGTTTTCTTGAATGGGGAAAGAAAGCGGTGCTCATAAATTCCAGTTCAACTCACAGGTATACTAACTTGCGGACCACTGAGCTTTTTACCTATTATGTGATTGGGTACTCTTGGGAGAGGGCTGAAGAATGTTATCCTTTCCCATTTGGCTGTGGGAAAATGTAGCTTCTTGGAAAGCAGGTGGATTATTACAGACATGAACAAGATACATTAACAGCCCCACCACCCACTCTTATGTGTGTGGCAGCTTTAGGTGGGAGAATGAAGAGATGAATCAAACAGGGATCCCCTGGCTGCACAAGAAAGATCTATGCAATATTCATAAAGCAAAATCTGATCAGGATAGAGGAGCCATTCAGAACAGCCCTGTCCGCAGCATACAGCTCTCCACCAGAGTACTACCGGGGTATTCTGCAAAAGCATCCTACAGTATCACTAAGCCCCAGTTCATATCATGTAGGCATGATGTAGATAATCAAGACAAAAACACCTGACCAGACAATAAGCAAGCTGGAGGAAAAGGATCTGTGGGGAGAAGAGCTTAGGAATAACTATTTCCAGTACACACAATCCCAAAGAACCCACCACTTAATCAGCAACCTCTGTTCTGTGTTCGGGCCTATACTCAAAAGCACAGCCTCTACCGGAAGGAAACCAACATAAAACATATTAATTCACTGAAGCCAGTAAATGCTGTGCCAGAGCTGTCCAGTGAGAAGCACAGCCACCCAGGGGAGATACTGTCTAAGCACAAGTTCAGATCAGACGAAGGTATCCGAAGCACACCATTTGAGTTTGGTCGTGGAAGTTGAGTTAGAGCAGTCTCTTTCCATAGGAGCAGAGGGAGGGTGAAGAGACAGGGTGAAGTCACTAGAGGTGTAAAAGAACAGGACATGCCACAGAAAAACTACATTTGGCAATGTCTTAGAAGGCAAGAGGCAGGCAGTAGTGCAAGATGAGGCAACTGGAGCCAGCCACAGACTAAGCCCTGTGTGCTAAAATGTCTGGACTTGGCGTTGTGGGAAGCAGTCACTGCGATGTTTTACTGAGGAAAGTCAGACTGTCACCTTTCCACGTGGCCACTGCAGCTACCGACAGGTATGCTTTAGCCTGTCAAAGAACCAGATGGCTTGGTTTGTGTCTTAGCTTCCCACTGCGTATGCTCACAACAATTGTGTAACATAAAAAGGGGACATTCAGCAAATCTGTGGTTTCTTTGGTTTTCATCTCATCTGTTGAGATTGCTCTGGCAATCTTGAGATTGGATTTTGCTGTGTCCCCTCATCTAATTACTGTCTCTTGGCTCTCTCTCCAAACCAGTCTGACCCATAGAAGCCTGAATTTGTAGAAAACGATAAAGTTTTATTGAGCTCCAAGTTGAAAATTTCCCAGTGCTTCAAAAATCTAACTATTTCACTGAGACTGTGCATCCAAGTATTTTGGAGACAGTTTATGGAATCAGAGTTCTCCTTTGAAGTCACTTTCTTTATCTGCTCCCCATGTCCATATTGGTGTGACTGACTCCTGACTTAGGAGAGCAGCTTTGCTGGGGGAACACTGGTTCAGAGGAGGTGGTATGGACTCAGCCAGCATGAACCTGTCCACCAGCAGCTACCCCCAACTTGTCCGCATCCTTCTGCTTAGTTGGAGCCCAAGAGCTCTGGTCCAAGAATCAAGCTCCTACCTCACATCTGACGTGGAACTACACATTGGACAGTGTAAGCAGCATCTCAACCCCTCAACTCCCAGGACTATGGAGATCATCTATTCTAGTGGCTAACATCTGTGCAACTTTGAACCCATATTAAATAACACGAAAAGAGACACTGAACTCAGTAAATAGGGAGAGGGGTGGTGTAGGAGTGGGGTGTCCCAACTTCCTACACAGAGGAGGGGACTGTGTTGGAGTAAATCTGTCCCCTACCTTCTGCCCCCTCCCACAGGAAAAGTAATTCAAAGCTAATGATTTAATCCTTGAGCCCAGTACCTGTCTCCTCAAATATTTTTGGTACCAACAGGACAACCAGTGTCTAAACCTTTACAAAATACCAGGTCATGTGTACCCTAATGGTGCTGGAAAAAATAGAGACAACTATTGTGAAGATTAAAAGGAAGGGTGATGGAATAATGTGTCGTTTAACAGAAACAGTCATGGTGTATGTTTAGCTCAATATAATCCTTCAAAATGTTGACGTTATTTTTTTTTCTTCCATTCCTAAGGAAGCAAGGAGCGGGGTAGGGGAGAAACAGTTCTTTTTCTAGCCACTAGATGGCAATATCATCTAGTTATTTACTAAAGACTAATGCAAGTTAAAGTTTTAGAGCCTACACTTCAGAGAGGAAATGAGTCAGAAATGCTCTTTACCTACAATCAGATGAGGGGAATAATTGAATCATTAATTGTTAATCTGCAAAAATCAGAATATGCCCACACCCTACCCCACGTATTGTAGCAGGAAGCCCGGGTCAGGCAGTGAGATCTGTCCCCTAAGGCAGAGGCAGCATCTGGAACATGGGAGAAATAGGGATCAACCCAGGGAACTCAGGGCCACTTTGACTTACTGAGATGGCACCTGAGCCTTAAAAGGCTCTCGAGTGAGTATCTGCACACTAACCTTCGCCATGTCACCTTTCTGTTCATAAGCCAGAAGATTTTAAAAAGCAAAGTACTTTAAACCCAGTTTCCATAGCACAAACCCACTTTTTAAAGCATTTTCCATGGGCTGGTTCTAATCTTTATCCTGTATCATATATCCTGTAGTTTTTCTGCATGACCTACTCACCACAGCGTCATTGAAATGCAGAATTCCCACCCCACATCTACTCTGTTTTTTGTATTTCTCACTATACAGTTGTTTGCTTACTATGCACCATGCTCTAGAAATCCAGGATTGAAAGATGCAGCCCCCTAGTTTGCTGACACCTACATTCCAAAAGAACACACACCCAGAGAATACTACCACTATCATCGATGACAGGTGGGTGCATCCCAGGGTTGTAGAACACAATGGAGAGGGTGATTGATTTTGATAACTGGTTTAGACAGGCACTAGGGAGCCTTGAAGGATGATCAGAAACTTCCCACGGTTGAGAAGAAAGGGGACTTTCCTCTCATAGTCCTTCCTCCCTGTAACTACATAGTACCCTCTCCTAGTTCAGCTCCTTACAAGACACTATTTCTTTATCATGCCAAAGTCACTGTTTCCCTCTGGAATTCCATAGCTCTTGCAGTGTGGTTCACTCAATTTAGGACACACAACAAATGACACCTGACTTATTTCCCCCCAATAGTCCTTTTTATGTCCTTAACAAAAAAAGATGTCCTCCAAATTCACTTAAGACTCCTTGGTCTGTTAGTACTTAATGAACTTGGAAGCAGCATTAGATAATGTATGAAGTCTCCATCACTATTAATTTGTAGAGACTAGAACAAGAATATCTTAAATGACTTGCTGGCCTCACAAAGGCAGGCAAAATGAAAAAAAAAAAAAAACATCTGAGTGTCCACTGCAGGGGGGTTCTTAGCATGGTTAATGAATTCACTTCAGGGCTGGGGATGTAGCTCATGTGGTAGAGTGTTTGCCTAGCATCCATGAAATCGTGGGTGCTGTCCTCAACAGCATCGCATTAATCAGGAATGGTGGCACATGCTACAGTGTCAGCACTCAGGATTTAGAGGGAGAGGTCAGGAAGTTTGAGGTTATTTTTGACCATACAGTGAGCTCAAAGCCAGCTTGGGCTACTTGAGATCCTATCTCAAAAAAAAAAATATGCTTATGTAGGGAGTGCCTTGATAAAATACAGCTGATGCTAACTAGCTTGCAATTCTCAGACCACCCAAACCATGAAACTAATTACATCTACTTTACTCCATTTCTTGATTCTCAACTGCACCTCTCACCCTTGCTAGGCTACAGGGAGACCAGCCCCTGAGTGGGTGTGTTTCAGGGCAAACTGAACATCAGTCCTAAGAAACTCATCACGTGGTTCCTTTCTACTGATTATTATAGAGCCACATCATTAGAAGAGGAAGGACATCATCACTAACAGACACAAAAATGAAGGTTACAGAAAATCAATTGTTTCTTTGTTATAACATCTGTTCTCCACGGTACTGAGATTGATTTTTAATATTGCAAGTGACCAGGAGTCTTGAAGAAGGAGGAGGAGACAGGGGTTCCTTTCAATCATAGGCTCTCATATGACAAGTCTCACTGTGGTCAGTTCATCCTGGGAAACATCCATTATCTGAAAATGACATCACTTGGAGGATCCAGTCAAAACCCTGATGGCAGGCAGGCCATGACATCTTTCCTAATATGGGTAATTAAAGTCTCACATCTCTATTTGTTGATGGTGACCCTCCCAAGAGTCTTGCCTTGAAGTATCAAGTGTAGACTTAATGGTCAGAAAAAAAAGTATTTTCACATCCAAGTTCCCAAGAAAATAACAGAAAAATCACAGCCCACAGCGGAGTCTTAGTAAAAACCCCAGGGAGCAGAAGAGAAATGGATAAAAAGATGAAGGACTAGATTATAGAGAAAACCATGTTCTTAAAAAGCAAGGTTACTGTAGGAATGCCATTAACGTCTGTAAGGATATCTTTGTATTCTGAAATGGGGTCAATATTAAGCTACACTGAAAGAAATGGGCAGAGAGCAGAAGGAATAATGAAGTCTTTAGAAACAAATTATTTCTCTGGCCTTAAGGTACTTGTTTACAGTTGTTGTGACAGATGAACTCTGGTTGCTCTTTTCCCCGAGGACAGGGAAAAGGGAGTCAGGTTAAATTATAATTGGAAGAAATAAAGACAAGTTGGTATTCCTAATCATGAAAACTTAGGGAAGATGGACATAGGGGCCACTCCACCCTTCCATTTGCTCTCCTCTTCCTCAGTGTAGCCACACTGAACATGAATAAACCTTTCTTTGCTTTGCACTGAAACCTATTAACTAAGAGAAATTCTGGAAGGATCCTTCTAGAATATCTTTAGGAAAATGTCGGTCTGGTCTGACTGTGTATGGAAGAAGGGCAGGCTGTGAACTCTAGGAGCTTTGCCCCGGTCCTGGCATACCTCAGATGCTGTGCCCTTGGGATGCTCTTTTATTTCGTACTGGGGATTGTGTCTTTGACACATCTAAGAGTCAAAGCTAAACTCATGAAAAATGACTCACCTGGTTGCCCCCACTCTTTGGGTTCACAAACACAAGCAAAGGCTTCATGAGAGGAGAGGATATGGGCTTGATCACAAAAGGACGACCTTTGTTTTCCTGCTGGAAGAGGCAGGCAGCACTATTAGGATCAATACCCACAGCTTGGAAGCAATCACAAAGCAAGGGAAGGGTGAACCCGGTGGGCCCCTAGGACTCTGAGTCTTATTTCACGAGGCATGAAGATGGCAGTGTGTGCACATCACCTGGGAGAAAGCACCTCCCACTGTAATTTACTCCAGAAAACTGAGCTGCACTTTGCATTTTATTCTGCATACTCTAGGAGTTCTAGAAGTGGCAGTTCTCACTGTCCTCTTTATCATCGCCATCACTTTGGAGAAGACATTCCAGGCAGGGGCAGATGCTCTGACTCCGATAAAGCAGGTCAGATTTGACTAATTGATGGATAGGTTGGTAGATCTGGAACAGGAAGGATTCCAATGCGAGTAGAATGGGCTGAAGGACAAAGGGAGTGTAGAAGGCACATCACAAGAGTGAGTGTGGGCCAGATCCTCAGGGCTAAGAAGGCTCTGCTGAGGAAGCTGTATGTCTAACACGCCTCTCTGAAAGACTTACCTCAGTTCCTCTTTTACTGGCTTTCCTTTTAAAGCTTGTTCTTTTCTTCTTCCGACTGGAAGCCTTCAGGGAGTTCTGTGGGGAAAGAAGGGAGCAGCTAAACTCAGAGGCAGGCAGCCCCAGCGTTTCCACGCACAGCCATGTAGAAGAGGACAGCAGCGCATGCTGTTGACTGCATGCTTCTCATGCTTTGACACTTCCAAGCCACTGCTCATGGGTAAGCCACAGACAGAAACCAGTGCTCCAGAGTGAGCAACTGACTCCCCCGCCACATGGAGGCAGGGAGTTAGAGCTGCGGGGGCTCTTATGGACTCACATAACAACACATGGTATACCTGCCAACCCTCCCAGTAAAAATGGAAGAATCCCAAATTCTCTGAGGGGCTCCAGTCTCCCGCCCAACCAGGTCCGTCTCCCGCCCAACCAAGTTCAAGTTCATCTCCTGGTATGGAGATCACCTATGTGGAAATGTAAAAAAGGAGGCCATTTTTTTTATGTTTTTCTTTTTTTCATTTTCCTTCTTTGTTTACTTTTTATGATCTGCTTTAGTAATCGTTATAAAATAACACTTGACCCCAGTAGAACTTCACAATCCAACTATCTTATCAACACTGATGCATAATATTTTAAATGCTTGGACGATACCTTATCATTATATAATAGTGCAGTGGTGAGCATTACTCTTTCTTTCTCCGTCTGAAGATCCATTAACTAAAATGTCTTCTCTCCACTAAATAGCTTTGAACATTTCTATGGAAGTAACTCCAAGTTGTTGACATATAGTAATCCTTAATTTTAGTTTCTCTTTCTAAAAAGTTTATGAACCACAATTCGTGATTACTTTGACTAACCATTTTCTCTTAATATTTTCTCTAAATACTTGGAGAAGGAACTCTTACAGGACAATAACACTTACTGGTTAAAAAACAAACATAAATCAGATTTAATTAGTGGACTCAATATCTGTTAGACTGTATCTTCACAAATGTAAGATAGTACTGACCATATAATAGATGTTTGACCAAGTGTTGAGAGCCTGAAATGCAGAATTCTTAACTTAGAAGTTGACGTTAGAATACACACTTACATTATTTGAGCAGTTAATAGTTTTCAAACTAGCTTGAAGAAATTCAAATAGCTAATCTGCAAGTATTTTCTTCTTAGCACATTCAAAACTAAACATTAGTCTAGAACACAGAAATTAATGCATCAAATTAAACAAGATCCAAATGAGCTAGTATTTATTTCACTTTTGCTGAGATAAAGAAGAGAGAGAGAGAGAGAGAGAGAGAGAGAGAGAGAGAGAGAGAGAGAGAGAGAGAGAGGCAGAAGGAAGGAAGGAAAGAAAGAAGGAAAGCAAGCAAGCAAAATGATGTGTAGCCCATGTCCACCAAGGCTGGGGAAATTTTTGAAGGACCACCATGCATCCCCAGGTTTTCTTCTTCCATCAAAGGAAAAGGTCTTCAGGCTCTTGGAGACTCTCCAGAAAAGAGATTCGTGAAACTGGGTGCTCCTGACTCTAGAGCTTTCTTCACTATTCATTGTTCACTACACTTTCCCTGCAAACAGACCTCCTGACTTCTAAATTCCTAGGCTAAAGGGACTTTTTATCATATTCCTGTCTCTTTTTCATTTTAAAGGCCAACGCCATATTTCAATAAATTTCATTCATGTAGAAGGGATAATGTGGAGCCTGGAAGAGCTGAGACCACCGCAGGAGAAGCTTCCACTGGGTGCCATCAAACGATGCTCCAAGCATTCCTCAACCAGCATTACATACTGGCCTTATTCAGACAGCTTTTAAAAATGTTCAGCCCTAGACCCTGTATTAATCTGTTTGAAGTGAAGTCAAAGCAAAGATTAAAAGCTTCCCAAGTGATACTATCATGTACGATGCTGAAAATGTGGGTTTGTAACTGGAAAGTGGCATTAAAGAGACCCCAGTGAAGTAGATCACCAGGAGAACCATGAGCCTGATGGATTCGCAAGAATCCATCATCAGCTCCCTATGATGAGATGCATGCACTTTACTGAGTCAGGCAAATGGTTAATACAACAGGCTCTTAGTTTTAGCTGAAGTGATAATACCTACCTCACAGGACAGTTGTAAAGTTTAAACAAGAAAAGGCATATGTGAAGCAGTTTGTTTTGCATCCATTCCATAATATGCATCTGTTCACATCCATTAACCTCACTACCCAGCACAAATCCTTTGTGCACAATCACACCCCAATCATGGTCAAAACAATGAATAAACATTATATAACTAACAGTATTTACTAAGCCTCTTCTGGTTTGCATAATCATGCCTAGGATATGATGGCTTGTCTCTCCACTACTTTGGTGTTTCAGCTCATTTCCTGCCTAGACCAAATAAATAAAAATACCAGTTGCTTGCAGGAACACACTAGGGGCCTTGGTTCATGACAGAGTTCAACAATTAAATTCCAAGATGTAGTTCTACTGCATCAGGTGAAGATCTTATACAGCTTTCTTAAACTTATCATAACACATACAGCATTTTGGGTGATTCTGATGGTCAAGCACATTTGGGAAATACGGTAGGCAAGCAATTCAACTTGAGTAAGAAGCAGACACACAAAACAGTTTTTCAACAGATGTAGCAAGTGCCTCTGAGCCTCCCTGAGACCCATGCACCTGGGGCTTTCTCTACAGAACAAGTACAGTGATTGACTCAGAGTATCCGGGCATGTCTGAGATTTAAGGAAGTTTATAGCATCAAGAATGATCAAAGAGCAATAGCAAGTACTCTGGAATTTCCCAGTACACCTCATTATTCAGATGGCTCCCTTCTGTTTGAGTACAAATGTCCAACATCACTTCACTTGCAAGGCAGCAGCATCTTGAGAGGAAGAGATGGCTACTAAGGCAGATTTGGAATGTACCACAGCCATGACAAGCTAAGATACCTATCTGCACTAATTTACAGCAAAGCTTGCCCTGCCGGGGTTGGCACTAGGGAATTCAACAAAGTAGCCTGCTTTGTGAGAATATAGAGGCAATGTCTAAAACTTATTGTAAAGTATTGGTGATGAAGAGTCGAGAAACCTTTCACACTTCTCCAATGTTCTAAAACAAAGCCTGCTTATTCTAGCAAGGGCAGCTAACTCAGTGGCCTGATTTCCTTACAAGATCAACACTATTCGGACTGGTTTTCATGGCCTTTTGATATCAACAGTAGTTGCCTTCTAAGCATTTTATGCCTACCCTTCTGTGAAGACATCAGAAAAGATAAAGGCCCTTTGTCTTCTTGGACCAGGTGTCAGAGCAATCTCACCTTGCCAAGAAAGTAATCCTATCAACCAAACCATTATCAGAGTTATGACTCCTTCCTGGGCAGTTAAGAAGTCCTTATGGATGAATCATTTAACTGTAAACAAAACTTTAGCTCTTATTACCCTTGAGGGATTTTTTCCAGGTTATGGGATCATAAATAATTGGTTATATTAAAAGACCTAAAAATGATATATCACTTCATTATAACAAAGGAAGTCTCTCCCACAAACACAAGACAACAGTTTGACAGGTCATAGAAGGAAAAAGGCAGAGCTTTGGTTATTCAAGGGATGCTCACCTCCTGCTCCGGACACCCCACTGGAATTAAGGTGGTTCTGACGACAGTAGATAACAAAGAAAACTTGTCCCCAAAGTTGAGGAGCAGGTCTCAAGAGCTCCAAGTCACATCAAATCATGCGTGCTAATTGATCTTCATAATTCGCCCAAGGAAATAGTTTAAGCAAGTCTGAGGGATTATGTTAGTCACTGAATAAAATCTGTTATTCCATTTCACGGTACTCCGGCAATGAAAGATCATCCAGTCACAATAAGACAAGAAAGAAAGAAAACTAGCAAGAAAAAGAAAAGCTCATTCAGGAGTAGGAAGGGTTGAATACAGCACTGTTTGCAAACAGGCCATTAGGAACAATGTAAACATCTACCAGTAGGGATGTGGACCAAATGTCTACTGAATGGGAACAGCTTAAATGATTTAGGACTATGTGTACTACTAGAAACATCTACCCAAGATTCATTTTTTTTAAACTAAATGAGTTCTGAAGAATTATCGGTAGTACAGCATCACTCATTAACCACTCTCAACCCTGTACACACTACAGTTCTGTATCTAGTCTAATGGTACATTTCTATGCCTATAAACCAGTAATGAAAACATGGGTATGTGATGGAAAAGCCAGGAGGTATCTAAAATTTTATATGTTAGTGAAAGGGGACATCTTTTATCTGAAGTTTCTTTTGTACAGGGATAATGTGTGTATATTGGTCATTATGCATTAAGCATTAAACTAAAAAACTAAGCACAATTCTCCCTTCAAAGACTATAGTGTCCCAACTCAATCCTATGGGTTTATGCTCCCTAGGGGAGACATCAACATATATAAAACATTATTCGTAGATTCTGGGAAAGGAAGGCTGGCTTACAGGGGGAACTGGATGTTGCTCGGGCCTGATGGCGGGCAGATTCTTGATTCATGCAGACTTTATTCTGAAGCAGTAGGCTTTCTTACAGAAGTGATCAAGTAAGAACAGTGTTTTAGAAGGGAAACCCAGCCAAAGTGTGTAGGAAAACAATCAGAAAAGAGAACCCTGCCAAGTGGGGATAGTGCTGTTAGCAGGGTCCTGTTACGACAGATGGAAAGATGTTGAACTCCATAACTGTAAAATCAGAGGTTGACAGTCACACTTGAGTTTGTGATCAGATTATGACTGGCAGACCCATAAATTATAGAGTGCAGCTCATTAGAGGTGAGCTGTTAATAACACGGGGACAAAAAAAATGTCAGAAAATTCCTTGGAGTCATTGAGAAGAAGCTTAAAAGAAAGAAGATAGGGGTATAGTAGAGTAGGATGGCTGTCCAACTTTGGGAATCCCTATCACCTGCCTGTCTTTCTATCATCTATCTGTCTATCCACCTCATCTCTCACTACATGTATGTGTGTGTGTCTGTGTGTGTGTGTATGTGTGTATCTACACATCTGTGTTCACATTCTAATGTTCCTCTATCATATTCTTCAAAATATAAAAGGTCAAGAAGATATTAATTAAGTCAGCATTTAATTAGCCATGTTCATGGATGCATTATATTCAGTATGATGGCTAAAGACGAATAAGATGAGATATATAGCTCCACAAATATTCTACTTCCTAGGGAAACACAAATATAGCTAAAACATTATTGTGCACTCCGGAATAAGAATTTAGCCATATAATCACCCTTAACCAAGAGTGGCCTCCCACTGTTTTAGACATTTCCTCCTGCATGCCTCAGCAGAGACCTAGTATGAGCTAACTCAACTCACAGGCCCACGACTATAATTTTGTACACTGTGTACTATTGTCCTGCCTGCTACTTGTCCTCTAGTCTACTGCCCTAAATCCCATCCACCTTTTAAACACAAGGATAATCCCTACAAGGATAATCCCTACATCCTCAGGAAAGTCCCCCAGACTAATAAAAAGATTGGCTTAAACAGGAAGGCTACTGAGAGTACAGAATGGGATTAGGTACTAAGACAGCAGATTCAATTCGCCCTAAGAAAACACTGTGGCTCTCTAAGCAGGCCTTGTATGTAATGGAGGTCATAACTCACAGTCTGCCCTTTAGATTGGCAGAAATCTTAACCAAACTATGTTCCTTGCCAACCTTGCTCTCTGTTGACTCCTCTCAGGCTTGGAAGAGAAGAGATCATATGTAAGAATCGACTGTATCCTCACTGGCACTCACTGAAACTCAGGAAACCTGCCTTCATAGAGCATCGTTACACATGGATGAGGAGGACACATCCTTGCTGTGAAACTGGGTTTTTGTGAGGATGGGAGTCTGGTTCCACGAGAGAGCCCAATGAGGTCAAGTGATGGGCTGGTGAGATGAGCCTGGTAGCTAAGCACCAGACCACAGGGACGAATGTGTAGAGGTGATAGGCGCCTGAAGACTACTGAAGGAGAAAAGCAAATCTAAACAGTTTCTTTTCCTATGCACTAGACCAGCAGCACCAGGATCCTGCAGTTACCTGAGGTTTCTTCACCTTAATGATCCAGGTGGGCGGGACAATGACAGCAGCATGGGCCCCCAGAGAGCAGGGTTCCTCGATGTGATGCAGCATGAAGCAGGTCACCTTATTGTGAAACTGAAGAGAGAAACAGGCTAATGAGCAATTCTGAGTAAGAGGTCATTCACAGCAAGAAGGGATAGCTACACACACACACACACACACACACACACACACACACACACACACTCACACTTACCCCACTTACCCACAGGCAGGCTAACAGGCACACACACAAACACACATAATTGCACATTAAGAAACACATGCATCTCATCAGCATTCAACCATCTAACCACAAGCTTAGAGACCAGATCAATGCATTCCAGTATAGACATAACAGTTGTAAATAAGAGCCCAGAAGGATGACGCCTGCTAAGACATTCTAACTGTTTAATGGACTATGTATATAAAGATGCCGAGTCTTGGAGGGCTCTACTAACCTTAACTACACACAACTGTTTCTATTATATGACATAGAGAAGAAAATGACAATTGGGAAGGCAATGGCCATCTCCTTGACTTTTTGTTTCTACAACTGTTGCTGTAAATCCTCCCAAGTAATCTTTCAAGTGTAGGGAGCCAGGAAGGAAGCAAGTGGTCACTTCCAGAAAGCTATTAACCTCAGTGGTAATGAAACACAAAGAGATCATGTCTACTGGGCTTATCTAGAGCCTTTAAAAATACGGTGGTCCTATTACACTCTGCAGGCCTGAGGAGCTTGTTCATTACAGGAAGGAAGAAAACATGAACTAGTAACAGTCACCAGAACACCCCAGTGTGAGGGGGTAACTCACCACTCTATTGTGAGGCTGGCACTGTGACCTCAGTCTAATCATATTTTCAGTCACCTTCTGACTATAAGGTGATAGTCATGTGTGGGGAAATTTTATTTCTAGTGAACATAAAAATCAGCTATGCAATAATTAAAGGATTTAAGTTCTAATCATAGTGACTTTTTATTTATACTTGAATTATACTTATTATAACCAACACACAATTCACATTTCAACCAAACTGGAGCTAAAGAGTGAAAGAAACCACTGATAATAACAATGTCGGGAGAATAGACATCAATTAGGACTGTCTGAGGAAAACTGGCAAACACAGCTACCCTAATTTTATTCTACACTATCACAAAGACTTTGTTTTCACTTCTGCATACTGTCAAGATCTCCTGTGATCCAGTAGTTCATTAACATCAATCATGGATAAAATACTGATTAAATAATTAATAATTCTCCATGCCACCCATTATTTGGGATCCACAAACAAACTGAACCTGAGGAATGTCACATCAGAAAAATACCCTTTGAACACCTCCTTTCAAATCTGATTGTTTTTTTAAGCAATTCAAATTAAACCTCAGTGCGTGCCCATTGCATATTTACAATGGTAAGGGTCTCAAACACTGTCTAAGCAACTCTTTCAACTTACACTTGAGTGATCTCTAAGCTAGAAACTAACAGGTACACTCAGGATTGCATAGCCTTTAAATGCTGCAGCCAAGACATACACACAGGAAACCCAGCTCCCTAACCCAAGGTTTTCCTCCTGTATCATAGAGAATCAGTTATTTGTTTATTTATCTGATATCAAAGTTCCTGGAAGGAATTACTTGAACTATTAAGAATATATCAATGCTATAATTTGTGTGAATATATTCTGCATATAAGATCTTGTAAAATTGATTGCCATACTTTCTGGGATACTAAAAATCTGTGAAATTGGCCAAAGCTCTGCCACAACAGTAAAGTGAAAAGTAAGTCTCTGCAGTGAATCAGTAAGATGGCAGATTAATGAGGAAACTATGGGTGTTCACTGTAAAGTAGGATCAAGGCTTCAAATTAATGGACCCTGAATAAGACACCTCACTCCAGGGGCACAGGAGCAACAGTCTATCAGAACAGGCTCTTCCCAGCTCAGGAAAGCCAGCAGCATGGGAAGCATTAGGGACTAGTTGACACCTTAATACCAGAGGGAGATCCTGTGTTTATGATGTAAAGTTTCACTATAAGTAGGATAGCCTTGTGCTTCTGAACATGTTTTTAAACAGAAGCACAAAGTTTACATGTATGATAACTGGGATAAAATGGAAATGCCAAGAAAAAAAACATGGTATGATGGTGGTACAGCAAACACTGAACCTTCCAAACCACTGGGTCTGCACCTAATAAGCAGAGGCTCTCGACAGAAGAAGGCCCTGGGGAAATTATGTTAGTGAGACTATTGGGTTGAGTCTTATAGACTTGCTATAATGCAAAGAGTTTAACCCACAAAAATGTCAACTGCAATTGTTTCAAACTGCATCTGTTCCAGCCCCTTTGCTAGTTTTGAATCTACTGTGTGTAGACCTGTGAACCCTGAATCTAGCTAACACACACAGACCTTCTTTTCAGGTCTCCTTTGAAATAAATGAGTGATATATTTTCATCTACACGGTCACTCAAAAAAAAAAAGCAGATGGGAAGCTGATATGCTAGTGCATATCATATAATCCAAGCATCCAGGTGGCTGAAGCAGAAGGATCGCAAATACAAAGATAGCACACTCTACATAGCAAGACTAGACCTTGAAAAATAAGAGTAGATAGGTTGAGAGACTTGAGGGGGTTGGTTAACAAAGTGTTTCTGTAAAGGCCTGGGTATGTTGCAAATACTCATCACTGAGATACAAACAGAGCTACAGATAACCCATAAACAGTTGGGCACAGCTGTGTTCAATGAACTATTATATAAAAATAGGTGGCAGCCATACTTGGCCCTGGATGCCATAGTTTGGTAACTGTGTTAGAGTAAAGTCCAAAAGCAGCCACAGAGGAAAGCAAATACACAAGTGCAATATCTGTTTTGGATGAGGGGTCAAGTGCTTTTAAGAGTAGAAGAGAATGAGACAAGGGATAAAGAAAAGTAGAGTAAGTGGGAAATTAGTGCGGGATCTTAATGAATGTACATGGTCAAATTAAGAAAGGGCTACATTTCAGTGGGCACATGGATGGCTACCAAAACATCGAAACCTAAAGAACAACACAAAAGGCACTCATTCTCCATGGCCCCACAACAAAGTCACTCACATCAAGACCTAGACCTAGACCTAGACTCCCAGGATGCAGAGTTCATTCAAGGCTCCCCGTGTTGGACTTTAGTATGATGAGGAACCCTTAGCAGTCTAGTGGACAGGGAAGACATGTGGGTGAACTAGGGGAAAGGAGCTCTAGCTTCTAATCCCAGGGTGAGAATCATGGAGGGTTTCCAAGCTTTTATTCTGGGCTTCAAGTTAAATAAAAGAAGTATAATTTTTCTCTCTGTTTTTCCCTACTTATATTTGATTTTGATCTATAATTTTACTCTCTTCTTCTAAGGATGCTGTACGAGAAAACCAAATATTTCTAGGGTAATCTTCCACATGTAGGCAGGAGGAACCCAAGCACTGGAATGGCCAGTTATGGTCACACGTGAGCCCACGTCACTTACTTCACCCCACACTTACCGCCTGCTTGCACCAAGAACAGCTGATGGCCACGATCTCTTTACTGTGGAAGGAGAACTTTTGCTGGAAACCCTGAGACAGTAGGACAAGAGACAGAGTTTCAAACCTCCTCATTACAGCCCATATTTGCCCTCCTGAGGTTCACTGAAGTGAATGCAGCCAGAATTGTCATCCATTGCTATAGTAACCATTACTGCAAGTGCCACAGAGCACTACCCTCTCCACCTTCTGCCATGAAATCATTTTCTATTTCTGAGCCGTCTGGAGCATGAAACAAAGGAGACAGTGGTGTCTCCCACACCACAAGCATCTCTAAGCTAGACACACTAACATAAGAGATTTTCCTTTAAAAACATCTCATATATACATGTATATGTGTGTGTACACATATAGCATATGTATACACACAAATCTATCATAAACTATATATTTTATAAACTACACTAAATATTTTTAACTAAAATAAAAATCATTGCTTCACCTAGTCACATACTATCGAGGCTCTGTTCAACTTTAGTATCTGAGAACCCAGGAAAAGAGAAATTAAATACCAAAGGCAGTACCTAGATGCCAGGGTCTGGGAGAAGTCCGAGCTTAGAGTAATAAATTCAAAGGCTTTCACCCTCCCCTCAGCATGTTCCCTCTCAAAACAAGCAGCTTTTCAGTTTCATTCTTAACCAGCAGGCAGTAACGAAGACAATGCAATGGCCAAAGAGTCTCCTCAGACTAAAAAGCAAACCGACTCCCCCATCAAGATCGGTAATCCCTGAAGGAAGTACACAGCAGTGTTCAAAGAATCTTCTCCCAGATTCAGCCACTTCCCTTTTCCTGTGTAGTTTCTCTGTCAAATCTAAAAGATTCAGTCTTGCAGCAGACTTCCTGGTCTTCTGGCTCTTACACTCATTCTGCCCCTCCTTCCCAGATGTTCCCTGAGTCTTAAGTGTAGGGGGATGTGTTGTAGATGTTTCCTTTGGGGCTGGGCACCCAACAGTGAACTGTGCTCTGCATTCTGACTAGCCATGGCTTTCTGTAGTGGTCTTCATCTGTCCTGAAAAGAAGTATCTTTGACCGAGAAGAGAGCTACACTTCACTGTGTATATAAGGATAGGTATCTAGATTGCAGTTAGGAATTACCACGGGTTAGGAAAGTGGCAGTAGTAGGCTCTCCTGAGAGATCTCTGACCTCACTCACCCCAGATAGTTGGCTAGGTTTCCAGTACCAGGCATGATTTCCCTCCTGTTCAATTGGCCTTAAGTCCAATTTAGGGAGCTATTGGCTACCACCAAGGTAGACATGCCACTGTTGTACCGTCATGGCTGTCTTGCTGTGCTGACCATTATTCTGGTTCATAGGTGTCACAGCTGAGTAGGACTATTGAATGTTCTGCTCCTTCGGCAGATTGAGTAGCACCTTATGATACTGCAAAAGCTAATCCTAAGGGAGGAGCGTTTGGAGTCAGATCCAGCTCAAGTCCTCTTTGTTTTGTGTACTTAAGTACTTGTGCACTCAGTGTCTTCAGCAATGGGGACTTACCTTCAACTTCTGGGAATCAACCGAGGGCAATACCAATAGTCTACATCATTTTAGGAGTCTTTTAGACTCCCATGACCAACAACTCTAAAGGAGGTTTCTTGTGCCTGGCACTGGGGAATATATTAGAGTCTCTATGGTTCTTGGGTGAAGTATTATCACCTTAAGTGCATAATTTCATTTAAACTATGTGTTTGTGTGTGTGTGTGTGCGCGCGCGCGCGCGCACACACGCGCGGGCGCACATACGTAGACTCATATGCATTATATGTAAATTTAGATAAATATAAAATGATTCCATAAGGCTTTTTTAAGCATCCTTAGTGTTACTGTGTTATTCCCTCTTCATTCCCTTCCCTTCTATATTGACCTCCCTTCTGTATTGACCTCCCTTCCTCTCCCCAATTAAAGCCCCTCCCACAGAGAGGATAGAAGGGAGAAGGGGAGAAATTGGAAACATGACTTCTTAATTTGGAATTGGAACAAGCCTCTCTTGGCTTTGTAGCATCTTCTCCATAACAATCAACAACAGTGATAATATTTTCACTCTCTGTCCAGGGAAGAGTTAACGGCCCTTAGAGAGACTCCTATCCTTAGGAAAGGTGCTTGCAAAATTGGCACAGGGTTGGCATCTGGTATCTCACCCTTTGGGGAGACTTTGTTCAGCTCCCAGAACAATCTGAATGGCTCCTGGCCTAATGCTGCTTATGCTGAACCTCTGCTTTCCTTCTGGGAGTCCAGGATTGTGTTCTGTATTATGTAAAAGATACTTAGGCAAACCAGCCTCAGTGAAATTCCTGGGCAACGAGTCTTAATGAGACAGATAAGTAATATTTCTGTGTGTTTCACAACTCACTACTGGAGGAACTTCGCATGGTCTGCAGGACTCCCAGTGGAAGCTGGTGGCACCTGGTTTCTTCCAGGTTTCTTCCTTGTGTTTCCTTCGTGCTGACCTTGCTCTGTGTCTTTGTGTCACAATAAACCATAGACAGGAGCTCTATGTGCTGCCTCCTGCAAGCCCTCTTGTGAAGCATTACACCCTGGGTGAACTCCAGGATCCCTGACACAGCCTCTCCAGCGATGGCTTGCTAAACCTCGCTCTGTCAACAGCAGGGGCTTTCCCCCCAGGACAATGCTGCTTCTGTGCCACACATTAACTGAAATACAGGGTCAGCTTTGACATCCATATAACCACAGCAATCACCGGCCCACCTCCAGTGATGAAGTGTCAAAACCACTTGACAGGGATATTACTGAGGGGACACAAAATCTAATGGGCTAGAAGATGAGGTGTGCAAGGCTTTTCAAAAATGATAGCAAACTACTCAATGTGTCCCAAAGAGGCCAAAATGGCTTAGCGTTGGAGACACTTGAAAAGTTCATTCAAGTCAATTTTGAGGGAGTAATAAAAGAGATAGATGGCACATGTCTTCAAAGCTAGAGCAGAAATCTGTGACACTGTCTGATCAAATGAGCAAGCGTCTAAAGAGAAAGTATGATGGAGCTAGTATAGGACAGAGCCCAGGAATTTCTCAGGCACTGGACCTCATGCTCACCCAGGCATCCAGGTGTGTCCACTGCTCATTTCACATGTGACACTGTTCATGTTATGTCTCATCTCTTTATCAACAGTCTTTTCCCCCTTACTCTTTACTGCCACAAAGTAAGCTGGAATTCTTTCAGTGTGTGCCTCCTGATCAAAGGCTTCAATGACACTTCTTTCATTGAAGAATAAGCCATCCATCCAAGCATTTGGTACTACCCACAATCCTCCCAATCAGCTTTGGATCTCTCTCTCTCTCTCTCTCTCTCTCTCTCTCTCTCTCTCTCTCTCTCTCTCGTGTGTGTGTGTGTGTGTGTGTGTGTGTGTGTGTGTACATCTGCATGTATTGTGGCACATGTATGTGTAAGTGCACATGCATCTGGAGGCCAGAGGTAAACATCTGGGTGTCTTCCTTAGTCACTCTCCACTTTATTTTCTGGAGCAGGGTCTCACTCAACCTGGCACTCACTGATTCAGCTGGTGTAGCTAGCAAGCTTGGCCTAGGCATCACTTCTCTCTGCCTCCCAAGAGCTGAAGTTATAACCAGTCAAACTCACGCAGCTTTTATGCAGATGCTGGGGGTCAAAACTCTGGTCCTCATGGTTGCATGGCAAGTGTTTTATCCTCTTAACCATCTCCCCTACTCCATATCAATGTTTTAACATTAATATTCCACCCTTACTATAAACTCATGTCTACCCAGTGAGATGGGTCTAATTATATTCTACACCATGCCTTGTTCTTTTAAATTTGAATGCCTGGGCCCACCTTCTTTGTTTATTCTCACCAAATCACCTAGAAAGCTATCACCACTCTATACACAGTGTCTACATTTCAAATCCATGGCAAAATCTACAAAGTCCTCCCAAATGACTCCAGTGTCCATATTTCTCCATTGGCTATGGGCTGTGTTGCCTGGCCTCACCCCTGCCACTATTCAGTTGTCCTAAGTTACTGGTGGTTTGATATGCTCGCCCATCTTCAATAGAAGTGTAAGGTCCTGGAGTAAATCACTTCATAGCTCTTGGGAACTTAGAATAGTGCTTTAAGTATCGCCATGTACATATTTTGTTATTAACTAAATGAGAAAGTTGCTGTTTCCATGTCTTAACTCAGCTATGAACACAGTGCTATACAAGATTTAATATCTTACCCCAAGTTATTTGATACTATACCTCCTCACAGGACCTCCACATCAGTCAGGCAGATAACCAGCCACTATAGACACTGCAAACATGCTAGGTTTCTAAATTTCACTAATAAGTGCTCAATATTGCAATGCTGTGTGAGGTATCAATAGGGTAAAATGTTGGCATGATACCAACTGTAACCTCATTGAGATGTCTGCTAAATGTTATGACCCAGGTACCAGTCCCTCAATTCATACATATCAGACAGCTGTACATCAAACAGAAGCACAGGGATGGGAAAGCTGAGAACAGTTCTTGGATCTTCTTATTGCCTAAGTGATTTTAGGCAAATCACGGACTTCTAACTTCTCTCTGAACCCAAAAATGGGAACAATTCAAAATCTCCAATTCATGATAAGTATCAAATGAGACAATATATTGAGAGGGTGTTATAATATCACATACACACATATGTGGGATGTCTATAAATATATATGAAAGAGTACTTTTATTGAAAAATCCATCAGCAGGGACCTCTTCTACCTCCTTGCCAAGAAAACCTTCTTCTTTCTAAGATAAGACTGGGTGTCACTCTGTTCACTGATTCAACTTGTGTACACTCAGTTGCCTCCTCATTGTATTGCATATTAGCCTTCCAGCTTCATGAAGAAAACAGTCTACTGGGGTGCTAAAGCCAGACTGATACCCAAAACAAATAAGGTCAGTCACAACTAGGGCGCTGAGCACAATGGTTATATAGAACTGTTGCGGGTCCCTGGGAATTGAGCTTCGAGATAAGCAGCTTGGTGCTTTATTCTGGATTCTATTCCAGCTGAGTCACAGAGACCATGGCTTCAGAGTTATCCAATACAAGGACATAAACAGAGCTTCTTCAGAGCTTTTATGGACCAAGTTCCCATAGACTACCTACTATGGGGAGAGTTTGGTCAGTCTCTTAAGTGTAATAAAAAAGGGCCAGATCCTAATCACTCCAGCTTAATTCTGGCCCAGATCTGCTATTATGGTACTGACAGATGCCCTGACTGAATTTTAAATGGCTCTGTGGTTTTTCAGGGCTATTTTGCTAGGCCCTATGAAAGAGGAAAGTAAGGACAAGAAGCCAGATGCTTTGGATCTAGCTGACTTCAGACTAAAAATACCAACCAAGTGACTCTGCTGGCTCTTTGGAGATTTTTCTTTTCCAATCTAATTGAGCCTTTGGAATAAAGTTGAAATAAGAATTACTCTGAGTGGCTTCAAAGTCTGTTGCCTCTTTCTTCTACCATGTAAGAAATGGCACTCAGCGTTATAGCCTTGGCTGAAACCAGAGAAGGGGGCTCTACATGAAATGGGCTGAAATTATTTTATTGATTTTATTTTAACTGAGGTCTGAGGTGGGAGAATCTCTTGGCTAGAGGCCAGTCCTTGTTTGATTTGATCCAACCCAAGAGTAGATATTCTACATGTCTCCAAAACTTTAAACGGCAACAACAAAGTAAGTCTCTCCAATGTCCCCCAACATGCCCAAGGCTCATAAAGTGATAAAAAGTCCAAACCCAAGGGAATTATAAAATAAGACTTAACTGATTTGTCCCCCATTAATATTTGTCTTTGAAAAGAGAACTTCAAGTAGTTTTATTCAAATATTTCCTAAGTCTTGAAATATATATAAAGATATACTCATATATTTTATGCTTACATATCTGAAATACATATTATAAATGAGGTACAAAGATCACAAAGAATGGAGGCAGAAACCATACAGGACACCGGGAACTCTTCTAACTGTATCTTGCAGCATATAAACACCAAGAGACTTGGGACTCACTGATGGAAAAAGAAATTTTCCATTTCAAACAAGACTTTGAGTGAGTTCTTTCAACAGAACCTCTTCTAACCAGCTGACTCTGGTCAGTGACCTAGACCTTCAAGTGAATGAGGTGCAGATTCACAACAACCTAACTGAAAAAAACAAAAACAAAAACAAAAACAAAACAAAAACTTTTTTGACCAGGAAAGCACTGCATTTGTTTTAACCCATTATCCACTGCCATTTAGAATAATCTCATCCAAAGTAGAGGCTTCGATCCTTGCTTAGCAAAGCCACCAGGAACCAGCTGCTTCCCTAATATTTACAAATTACTGACATTTTCCTCCTCAACAAACTCTTCAGTCCTGTTCTCCACCGACATTTGTACTCTTGCCTGGCACTGTGACCCCTTGGAAATGAGGCCAGTGTGATAATTGTGTTTTCCTTGGGTGGCACAGGGTAAAAAAATATTAGCAATGGTTTCCTTTTTGTAAGACTAAAGTTCATTTATTCCTGGAGAGTTCAATTTGTCTGAACTGTCTTCATTTCTTACACTGATGTCTGTCTTGAGCAAAACTTGCTGGCTGCAAATATTTAAGATTTTAAAAGTAGAAATGTGTGCATTCATCTGAACTAGATCAGAAGGAGCAGTGCGTGCCCTTGCAAATTGAATCAGAGTGAGTGGTGTCTCCCTAACTCCTGGGATTACTTCAAAATAGTTCATTTAAGGTTACATTATAAGAAGCATCTTTAAAAGTTCCAAACTCTTCTCTATTGGGTTTAATAAAAGATGCTGCATATTTTAGGTTGATCTTATTGTCCATAAGACACTCTCATTCTGGGGCTGTGCTGAGTTACACCTGCAGATGGATATTTACCCTTCCTCAGTAGCATCTGAAGTTGTTCCTTTCCAATATCACTTGCAATTAGCATATACTAATCAGAGCTGGTCAATGATCTTCTCTGATAATTTCTGGGTTTTTTTTCATTCATTTGCCTGAAGATCCCTGCTACAAGCTAAAGATCATAAATTGATCCTCCTGGTGGAGAAGGAAGTAAAAAAAAAACTTAGGGAGCAGAATTCTCAGTACAACTTAACACCCCGCCCACAGATATGGCCATCCGTATAGAGAAAAACTTGATTCCAGGATTCACTGACCATGCCCCCTGACATTTCAGAAGGGCACAGCTCAGCCCAGGACCTTGAAACTCAGGCAGAAACCTGTAAGAATGGCTACCAGCTTGTATTTAAATGTCTGTATGGATGTATCTATCTAGTTACGATGCTTGTATTTAATCTTTTATGGCCATCCTAATTTGAGGATGAAAAGTGTGTGTCTGTAAATGTGTTGCCATATACGTACATGTGTGTGTGTGTGTGTAGAACTTGTGTGTATGGTGTATGTATGTGTTCACATGTGTGTGAGTGTAGTAAGCTGTGCCCTCCTCTATTGCTCTCTGCCTTATTTCCTTGAGTCAGGATTTCCCACGGAAACAGAAGGACACTATTTCACTGGTGTTCTTCTGTTGTATTCCCACCCCTTGCTATGATGGCTTACCAGAAAGCTCCAGATAGCATAGCGCTTCTGTCTACCCTCTAGTGAGGGAGTAACTGGTGCATGAGTCAACATTCAGCTCTTTACACCGGTGCTGGGGATCTGCCCTTACATCCTCATGCTTGTGTGGCAAGTTCTCTCACCCACTAGCCTCTCCCTAGCCCATAACGAAAACATTGTCTACAGAGAGTGAGCATTCTGCTCAATAAAGACCAAGCTGTATAAGACTTTGAATGCTGGGCTTAATCTTTATCCTAGAATTCCCATGAGGTTTCTTTTCTTTTTTTTTTTTCTTTTGTTGTTTTTGGTTTTTCAAGGTAGGGTTTCTTTATGTAGCTCTATTTCTGAAACTCACTCTGTAGACTAGGTTGGTCTTGAACTCACAGAGATCCGCCTGTCTCTGCCTCCTGAGCACTGGGATTAAAGAAACCTCCTGGGGGCCACCAGCACCTGGCCCCCAGGAGGTTTCTTAAGCATTTTCCTATCAATGCAACTGGCTACAATTATTATAATCCTCCTCCAAGGAAACTTATTTCTACCTGATTGACCCATAATTGATACCTTTACCGGTAAAAATATCATTTTATCTTGATAATATTTTTTTAAGCAATTGGGTTCCAAGAAAGAAAGAGATTGGCTAAAATAGTTTAAATTTTAAGCTGTAGAGCAGGATTGATGTTAACACAGTTATCAACAAAAAAATCAGGACAGCTTGAACAGAATCATGTAACTGATAATCATGCCATCTGTATGGCTGTGTGAGAAATAACTGGTTGTACTCAACCCCTAACTACCAACTTGAAGAAAATACACTTCCACTAGTGGGACTAACTACAATTTATTTTTGTGTGAACTTGAGTGCTTTATATATATATATATAATTCAAGTCAATTTTGACACTAATTTGAGAAAGAGACTTAAAATTCTCTGAAATTAGTGAGACCCTGTCTCTCCTGGATTAACAAGTTGTGTTGAGGGTAGTGAGGGTGAGTAGGAGATGCCTTTGGGAGAAATAGTCCAGCATCTAGACATAGTTTTGACTTTGTTTGGGGGTTGCACTGCATATAATCTTCTAGGAGGCATCTAAAGGTATCTTAGAAGCTGCAACTCAAAAGGCCTGGCTCCACATCTCACTGATGCCTATGAGCAGGAGTAGGAGAGTGAGAGAACCTGAGTCTGGAGAATACAGGATAAAGAGGGGCAGGACTCAAAGGTGTATAGAGCTTCTCTGTGTGGGAACATTCTTCTATAACATAATGCATTAGTTATGAATGAAACAATGTATAACCCTAGTTATACTATACATATTAGAAATGATTTTTGAACCAATAATAGATGAATTATCAGGAAACACAGAAGATAATTCTAACACTAATGCCAGAATGAGAACCTGAACAAAAATGTGATCCATGCTATGTGCAGTAGAGATGGCTGAGTTGTAGTGATAGAGGCAGAGGCAATTGAAATTTCATAGAAACTGGCATGTTAGAGAGCCACATTGGGTACAGAAGGAAAGCCCAGTTGACTAGGATCTCTAAGAGGTCCACAGGACACAGCATTAACCAAAGCTATAATATTTATGTTGCTGGGAAAGTCACCATTGTGTCAAGAGACTCACAGACAGAACTCCTTTGAAGCTTAGTCCTGATGGGAAGAAATGCCTCACAGAGTGAGCAGTCTGATAGGAATCAGAATTACAGAATTACAAAGCCATAGGGATGACGTGACAGTACTCAGCCATCAAAGTACAATGATAGACTTCTGTGGACTAATGCTTCAAAGGAGTATGGCCTAGAGAGAAAACATTACTAGTTAATATGCCCAACATGCACAGAAGCTACAAGACTTCTGATACAAATCTCAGTCAATAGAATCAAAAGAAAGCATGGATAAAGAATCACAAAAGTAGGGAGGGGGCAAATAGTCCAATAAAGAGTCACAATATTCTGCTCTGTTCCCTGTCAAATGTCAAAGATGGAACCCATGGACTGAAGGAGTAGGTAGAATCCCTGGGCCACGGCAAGGTCGGTGGTAACATTTCACTGTTTCTAACTAAGAGGACTTGTGACCTTAATGTAGGTAGTTGAAAACTGAGGAGAGAGAAGTATTCAAACAATCTGAAGAAAATTGGATAAGTGTTCAAGTTAATGCATCTATCCTTATAGGTAGGCAACACCATTGTTCTCTCATGTAGATAGCAAGGGTATAAGAGGCCCAGGGTTTGTTTGTTTATTTGTTTTGTTATTGTTGTTGTTTTAGAGGTCACAGATTCTGGGTTCAATCTCCAGCAAAGAGAGCGAGTGAAAGGAAGGTAGGAAAGGAAGAAAATAAAGAGAAGGATGGGGGGCAAGGGTAGTAGGAGGAAAAGGAAAAGAGAAGAGGGAGGTGAATGGGAGGGGGAAGAAGATGGAAAAGGAAGTCCACCCTGGACCAAGGCTAATTTGTCCACTGGTTCTGCCTGTTCTTATATATTATTATATAATAAGAAAAGACACATCTGATAACTGGCAGACCCCAGTGCTGTTTCCTGGGTCTCTTGTGAAAGGACTGCCATAGCAATAATACCCAAGGGAACCTCATGACACCCTCCCAGCCATACATAAATCAAAAGTAATAGATTCTCCAAGCACTGGTGTTAAGATGACTTCCAATGGTTGACCTGAGTTATGACAACAGCATTGTTTTTCACATTTACTTATTTTCTTCTGTGGGTGTATGTATGTTTGTGTGAGACGTGTGTGTGTGTGTGTGTGTGTGTGTGTGTGTGTGTGTAGGCAGAGGTACACACCCCTACACATTCCCACTTCATCCACCAGTTCCAGCACTACAAAAACAAGATGCTACTGAAGGAAAATGCTGAACCATCGAGAAATGAACCAGCATGCTACAATTACAGCTACCAAGTTCAGGATCTTTCAGCATTTAGGATATTACATATGGCTCTTGATTTGTCAGATCAATTCTTTTCCAGACTCAAAAACTATTTGCATTCATGTGCATGGTTAGCAGTATGTTTTTCTAGGCTTGGAACTCCCTTGGGTGTTATCCAGGTGCAGTGACAAGTGCCTGAACCAAAGAACACTGCCCATCACTTCTTCTGTAATATCAGTGGCATCTTGTTTAAAATGGCTGAAGAGGAAATGCCAGGCACACTGCAGGATTTAGAAAGGGAGAGAAGGTGGTCAAGCCCTCCAAACAATCACAAGAGCTCGTGTGAGTGAAGCCAAGGGGCTCAAGGACCCAAGGCATGCAGAAATATTCTCTCCAACACAAAGAGCAAATGACTGCATTTCAGCATTTTTGTTCCTTCTCTACTGCCATGACTCGCTTAGTGGATGGTATGAAATGCTTCTCGTTTACCATGGGATTCAAACCAGGAAAGAACTTTCCCACAAGCCCTCTCTGCAATAAGGGTAGCCCTGCCACTCCAGATACTTAGAGGGATAGGAGAGGAGAGCTGATCCTTATGACACAAGAAAAACTACAACACAGATTCTAGGATTCCAAAACCAGTGCATGTCCTCTGCAGGCAATGACTGAACACCTTGCAAAAGCAGCTAGTGTTGTGTCGTTGTGCAGAACTACCTGACCAGAAGTCACCAAGCTGTCATGAGCTGGGTTCTGTCATAAGGACTGTATGGGCTCTGACATGAGCAGGACCAAGGATTCACTAGGGCATGTCTCAGAAGCCCCGTATCATCTCCTGTTACAGCAGCATGTCATTCACTACATTCACATGGATAAATACATAGAAGACTGTGCTGTCCATCTGGAAGGGCAGGAAGCATCTAAGATTGGGATGTGTGTAACTTAGTGTGTAAGTGCAGGACAAAAGTGGATTATAGCTGCCCAAGGTCTGCTCAGAGTCCTTCGGAGACACGGGTAAGAAGAACTCTTCACCATGGGCATAAATTCAGGCAGAACAATTGGCTGTGCTCATCATCTAAAAAGATGGTGGCCTGACATTAATATACATTAGGACTTACAGTGATATTGAATGGCTTGGCTAGTTGGTCAGGTGCCTAGAAAAAAGAAAGAAGTCTGGAGAAGAGTATTGTGGATAGACATATGAGAGTAAAAACCATGAAGATCATTGTCTTGGATGTAAATGCCCATCAGAGAGAACTCACCTTGTAAGAACTAAAAACGCTGCTATAACTGTTAATGCCACAGCCCGCTATTACTGGCACCATTTGGTTCTAAGTGGATCACCTGCTGTAGCAGTGAGAGATGCTGTTTAGGTCCAAAAGTGTGGGCTTCCTCTCATCAAAAATGAGCTAGCTACTGTCACTGCTGAATGTCACTTACCAGCGAAAGACACCAAATCTGATTACCCACCATGGCATCAACTCTCAAACTGAAAAACCAGTTACTTAGTAGAAAAATGCTGCTGCTGAAGCCCCTCGTAGAAAGGGCATCAACTCACCTGGATTGGAAACAACACACCTACGGCATCTGGCATGCCTGTGCCAGGCCAGCACAACACTGTACCAGTCCAGAGAAAACACTTCAGAAGTGAGAATGTGACCAGGAGATACACTGGTCCTGTCATGTCACATCCAACCCAGAAGCCCCTCAGTTGAAACTAAATGTAACAGAGGTTGAGAAGGATATCCCAAAGCACCAGGCTCACAAAGTCCACGACCACTTCCCAGAGCAGCGCTGCCCTGCATACACCTTTTCCCACTGTCCTACTTTGGGAATTTGTCATTCTCACACTAATAACTGTGGGTTCTAAGAATCTGAGGTCCATCGTGAGACATAACTGCAAGGTTTCAAACCCTGAACTATTGCTGCCTCTATTCACTCAGGATTTGTGTGTCAAGAGACCAGCAGGCACAGAAAGGTGTCACTGCTGAGAGTAATTGAACTGCATTATTGGGAGGAAGGTAGTTGCTATAACAATGGAGATTTGAAGACTACACCTAGTACCTGGGGAATCCTTTGTAACTTTGAACATTTTTCATCATAAATAGAAAATTACAGAAGGCAGGACCTGGCTGGGATCAGACCACCCAAGGGAAGGGACACTGTTCCCAGACACACACCAGGCAGGCCATCTACACCAGAAGGGCTAGTTAAGAGTGAGGTAAATTTCAGTGGCTTCTTATCAGCACTGGACTAGTTCATATCAGAATGGAGTGCTGTTTTACTATAAATGCCTCTAGCCAGCAGAAACTGATACATAATTAGGAATTGCTAAGACCTACACCTAGACTTTTACCAAAATAATTGACCAATATTTCCTGGCCAACATCCTAGCCCTCTTGGACATTCATTTAGACTTATCCAACTTGTTTAAACAAATTCAGGTACATGTTTGAAGTAGTTTTTCCCTAAGTTCCATTTACAAGAAGAACCTGGACTCCTGCTTCCCAATTAGCTACTCAGTGTACAGTTCTCTACCAGCATAGGAAAATTAAGCAATAGCTTTATTGCTGTAGAGACTGGTTTAAAAATACATGGGGGAAGTTCCCTTCAACAAGTTAATTTATCTCATGTATGATTTCTTACCATATTTAATCACACCTTTTTCTTTTTCAGTACTGGGAGGGAACCAAGTCTTCAAGCATGCTAAGAAAGCCACCTTTCATTGAGTGCCAGCATACAGTTTATTTTTTTAAGTTGTATACCTTTTTATTTTATGGGTAAGAGTGTTCGCCTGCCTGCCTGCATGTACACCATGTTTGTGTCTGGTGCCCACAGGGGTAGAAGACGCTGGATCTCTGGGAAGTTGAGTTACAGGTGGTTGTGAGCTGCCATGCAGGTGCTGGGAACTGAACCTGTGTTCTCTGAAAGAGCAAGGGCTGTTATCCACTGAACTACATCTCCAGCCCCACATTGCTCTATTTTTAACTGAAGGGGACTTTTCATGGCATCACTGTCTGAAGTGCCTGATGCTCTACACCAAGGCAGGGTAGGAAGTATGTTCCTCAGAAATTAGATCAAGAAAAGTGACTTGATGTTCTAGGGACCCTTTCCTCCTACTGGGTTGCCTCACCCAGCCTTAATAGAAGAGGAGGTGCCTAGTCTTACTGAAACTTGATATGCTATGGCTGGCTGATAGACTTGGGAGGCCTGCCCTCTTCTAAAGAGAAAGGAGGAGTGGATAGGGAGAGAGGTTTAAGGGAGGGACTAGGAGGAGGGGAGGAAGGGAGGGAGGGGGAATGTGATTGGACTGAGGAAAAAATTTAATTAATTAACTAATAAAAAATATTCTAAAACATCCACAACATAAAATTAAACCAAAGTTTTAAAAAAAAAGGAAAGAAAAGTGACTTGGAAAGGTGGCGAGCATCCAAGACCGTAAGCATGTCTTCCACAGGTGGCTCCTTCCAAAAGCAGAGCCGTGGTGAATGGTGACTAAAAAGCTGCTGTGGTGGCCAGGGGAGCCAGCGGACTGTCCCAGGATGTCCCGGGGATGTGCACAGTGCAGCTGGTAACAGTCAGCTTGGTGGTATCAGAACTTCTCTTCATTCTCCAGGTAATCTTGTTCATTTGCTGGCTGCTCCTATGCTCCAGCCCCTTTTCCTCTCAGCTAACGTATTCCTACCTTCTTTCCTCTCCCTGAAAATCAGGGATTTGACATGTTTGGGATATTTAATCACTCCCTTCTCCTTTCTCTTAAATATCCTCTCCTTTCCTTTCCCTCCAATTCTTATTTCCATTTCTGCCACTCTGTGGACTTCTAGGTGTGTGGTTACTTTTCCCAGTGCTTTAACTAACTGCCTGACAATCAAGGTAAGGAGGGGAGGGTTTACTGGGGCTCACAGTTCCCTTCTATCATGGCAGAGAAGGCATGAGGGCAGGAGCGAGCCTGGGGCAGCTGGGAAGCAGAGAGGGGGAGGGGAGAGCAGGGGAGGAGAGAGAGGGAGAGGGAGAGGGAGGGGGAGAGAAAGAGAGAGAGAGATAGAAAGAGAGAGAGAGAGAGGGATGGAGGGAGGGAGGGAGGAAGGGAGGGAGGAAGGACAGGTGCTGGTGCTCAGCTCACTTTCCCCTTTTTATCCACCCCAGGACTGGAGCCTATGGAATAGTGCTGCAAGCATCCAGGGTGGAGCTTTCTTTTTGGAAACACCTCACAGTCACACTCACAGTTGTGTTTCCACAGTGATTCTTAATCTTGTCAAGCTCACAATCAAGGTTAACCACCACAGAGGTCTGGTAAGAACAACAGTGTTTGTAAATATGTTATGTATCTTATATGCAGACACGTATGTAGATGCATATATACATATATATATATATATGGATTTTTAAGATTCTCAAGACTGCATATTTTATCAACTTAAAGAGCAAAAAAGTTATCTATTTCTTCTTCTTCTGATACATATTAAATTGTTTTTATTGTTATTTGGATATAGTTTGCAATCAATTTTTCATGTACATAGGGGAAATAATTCTTATCAATTAATATTTGAGTCTCATATTCATATATCTTGGACACCCAGAAGGCTTTACAGGCATTTTCTCATAATATTTTTGTGCCTTTGAATGAGAGGGAAATGAAAATACTTCAAAAGTTTCTCAATGAACTTTTTTTTGTTTGCTTCCTAATTACTGTATTTGAAGTGGTCATTTTATGGAAATCTTTTTACTTGAGAAGTATCACATTGCATTTTGATAAGACTCAGAAGGGCAGTGCACACAGAGAATATGCTGAGATCAGGATCATGAAAGGTTAGAAATCAAAATTGAAGATTTATTACCAGGCTTATGCCTAGCGTCAGATTCTGGGGAACAAAGACAGAGAAAAAGAAGGGGGTTATGATGTACAGCCTCTAAAGGAAGGAAGTGGAAAGGGGACTTCTGTCTCAGGGCCATCTGCCTTGGGATCAGATGAGCCACAGCAGAAGGGAAGCTGCTATTGGCTGAGACATCAGGAAGGATTGCCAGTCTGGCCAGGCCCTGCATTTTTGGACTCCGTTCCACACATGTGACTGGAGTTCACCTACACCAACAGCCCCAGTGGCAGCTACCAGAAGGGAATGTAAGTGTGGGTAACTGCTGAAGAGAGAGCAAAGGATTCTGGGATAATTGTGGTACTCATGTGCTGTGTCGATGAGGAAACTGACAGGTCAAAGACAGAGGAAGAGGAGCAAGCTCAAAATGGCTCTGCAGGTGCATCCGAAGGATGCATTTACCAGAGGACTCCAGCAAAACCCTGAGCATCTTGTCTCCCTATTTTTAATGCTTTTGTGATGCAAATAAAATGCAAAAGGCTATAGGTTTTAAATATATAACTGGATGAGCTGGGAGATAAGCAGATACCTGTGAAACCAGATCCACAAACTGTGCCAATAACATATTCATAGCCTTCAAAAGCTTTCTCCCACCTGCTTTATTTTCAGAAATAAGAAAGTTTACATAAAGGCTGGGGGTGTAGCTTAGTAGGACAATGGCTGGCTAGCAGTTCTGAAGGCCCAGGTTCAATTCCAAGCATCATAAAAAGCAAGAAAGGAAGGGAGAAAGGAAGGAGGGAGGAAGGAAGGGAGGGAAGGAGGGAGGGAAAACAGGGATGAGAAAGAGGGAGGAAGTAAGCCAGTGTACATAAGATCAACCCTCTTAGCAAAATGCCGTGTATCCAACACAACACTGTTGACTCTAGTCAACTGACCATACTACACAGTAGATCTCTAGGACTTACTGGTCTTGCATGACTGAAACTTTGTACCCTTTGACTGCAACCTCCAACTCCTCCTCCCTGCACGAACCCACGTGAGACTACACTAAGTGAAATAATCAGATGGCAAGGAGAAGTGAAATAATCAAACGGCGAGAAGGACACCATGACACCACCTCTAGGCTGCACCGAGTGTAGTGGAGAGTGAAATGACGGCCGAGACCATCATCTCTTGCTCTCAGCTACAGATGGGAGAAAAGCTTCTAACAGTTCTAGCCTCTAACAGCCAGGCTTCTAACAGTTCTCTTGGAGGGGCCACTCGGAGAGCTCAGACAGCTTATATGGCCTGGTTCCTCCTCCATGACTGCCCCACAGCTAGTGGTGAAAAGCCACTCTGTTATCACAGGACAAACACACAGGCAGGCAAGGAAGAGACTCTGCCTAAGCAGCGCACACAGGCTCACCCAGGCACTTCCATACCTCACCCAAAGCCAGCAGTGCGTGGAAAGTTGATTCTGATGCACACACATCTTCAGATCACTATAGAAGGGGTCTTTCGTTTCTTTAATGGAACATCCCCCAGTGTTCCAGGGGAGTATTTGCCATTATTTCTCAACCTATCATCCCCTTCACTGTGCTGTCTCAATTGTACCCCCCACAGAATGTTTTTAATTACCTTCTCATTTATATATTACAAAAGCTATTATTATATACTTTAAGTGTGTATTTTTACATACTACTCCTCATTCATCTTAAGTTACTTTTTTTTAAAACAATATCCATTATAATCAAAGAGTTAGATTTCACCTTTTCCTGTTATATATACTTAACTATTTGAAATGTATACATGTGAAAGTGTATGTTCCATGAACAAATAATTCATACTGATATGTCCTGTCTAGTTAGGGGACTGAAAGGCATCAGAACTCCAGACCCAGGTTTCATGAAGTATCATGGTATGAAAAACTGTCTCCAAGATTTGATGTCTGGGGGCTGGCAAGACAGCTCGGTGGGCTCAGTTCCTGGCACCCACATCAGTGCTAACAGCTGCCTGTAATTGCAGTTTCAGGGAATGTGAGTGACACCCTCTTCTGGCCTCTGTGAGTGGGTGCTTCATGCATGTGGTGCACAGACATATGTGTAGGCAAAACATCTATATACATAAAATATAAATAATATTTTTAAATGCTATAAAGTGTGCTTAATACTTCAAAAATATTAAATATCCAAAATTCAACTTATGAATTTTAAAAAGCAGCTGCTTTGTTTTGCAACATTTTTATGTTCCCAGACAAAGAAATGAAAGATATGTTTTCAAACTGTGATTGACAAACAAGTTTCTACAGTTACACTGACTAGTAAGTAGGTTTTAATGCCTGGTATTCTGAAAGAATGGAGGGTCTAGTCAGCCAAAATCATTACTATACTTTTCCTCTGCATTTTGACATTTTAAAGAACTTTTTTTGTTTTTTTTTTGTTTTTTTTTTTTGTTTTTTGTTTTTTGTTTTTTCGAGATAGGGTTTCTCTGTGTAGCTTTGTGCCTTTCCTGGAACTCACTTGGTAGCCCAGGCTGGCCTCGAACTCACAGAGATCCGCCTGGCTCTGCCTCCCGAGTGCTGGGATTAAAGGCGTGCGCCACCACCGCCCGGCTCATTTTAAAGAACTTTTAACAACTAATTACTGAGTGCATTTGGGCTGAATGAACACAGTGAATTATCGGATGAATAATTAGTTACAAGCAGACTTAGCATGTATCCTGGCTTTTACAATAGATTGCAGATCCTATATCCCACAGTACAAAGTTGGCCTTTATGACTGGCCTTGAACTCTAGTTTGCATTGGCTCTGGCCATTATTGACTGGAAGCAAATGGGGATACGTATGTCCCTCTCTGGCAGGTCATCTCAGCTGGTGAATCATGTGATCCTCACAGGCTCTGGTCTCTTTGGGTCCCCTGTCAGCAGTCATCTTTGTGACCCCCACCACACCATTTTAAATATTTTCTTTATGCATCAAAGCCTCATCAGACTGGGTGACTTGAGTGTGAGTGTCTCCTCTCTTTCCTGACTCCACTCTGCCTTGCTGATAACACAGAATATAAAGGACAATGTAAAACTATGCACAGTGGTTCTACACTTGGTAGGCTGGTGTCCAGCTCATGTTAAAGAATTACACAATTGCATCAAAGGCTCTCTCACGAGATAGCCACTAAGAGTCATATGTGCATAGCCAAATGCACAGTCAAGCCTCAAGAGAACACCACTCCAAATATTTATTTTATTGTTGAATTAAAAAGGAGAAATTGAAACCATCGATAACTCACTAACATTCCTTTAAAATCCCCAAAGTTTACAAACCACCAAAAAACACACATAAAATTATATACACATAAAGAAGTTTTCCTAAGTGAAGTACTTATTTTTTAATTCTATTCCAATGAGTAAGTTACAGAATTATGGAACACACACTCGCTCCTCTGCTCTCCTCTGAGATCTCTCTCTCTCTCTCTCTCTCTCTCTCTCTCTCTCTCTCTCTCTCTCTCTCTCTGTCTCTCTCTCTCCCGTGTGTGTGTGTGTGTGTGTGTGTGTGTGTGTGTGTGTGTGTGTGTGTATGAGAGAGAGAGAGAGAGAGAGAGCGCACACACACACATGTGCGCATACATGTGTCTGCCTGTGTATAAGGGAGAGGCTGAGTAGGATTTAGAATCTAAGAAAGTGTCAGACTGGGCAACAGTACTAACAAAAGTTACATAAAGCACCTGGACTTGATGTGACTCTGCAATCTCTTCCTCTGTAAATGGAAGCCGAGTCATTAGCTGGCCTCCAGTCTAGGGTAGAAGCTGGGATCCAGTGAAGGTTATTTATTATCCAACAAAGAGGCATATATCTAAAAGCACCCATCTCATAACTGCTTGAGTCTAAGAATTTATAGGCAACAGGAATATAAATGCAGGAGATGAGTATAACAGCACTATTTTTATGGGAACATTGTGTGATGAGCCAGGACGTGTCCACTGATACCCATGGTGTTCGGCAAGCTGTGAGCACTTGTGGATGCTGCTTAAGAGCAAGGGCCAGGGAAGGAGACAAGGCCACAGCATCATAGGGTACAGAGTCCAGCACTCTCCCACTAGCTGACTAAGCCACCATAAAAGGAGGCTACAAAGAAAGTACAATATGGCGGCAGGGAATATTCCTCACAAGAGACATTGTGTTTATGGGTTCTCATTTGATGAAATTCATCCAACTCTATTATGGCCTGAACTGCTAAGTGGTGTGACGTACAGAGTTCTCCAAGATGGTGTTTTTTCCCAAAGAAAGGAAAGTATTCACCGGGGTGTCACCACAATGACATCCTTGCCTCCAAAACTAGCTACCCTGCCATCAGCCTCTTCTTCCACATCCTCTCTCTGTTCTCACAAATTACAATGCTCTCTGCAAAAGCAGAACTCCCCTTGACTGCCCATCTGCTTCTTATTGACAGCATTCAGTGGAATCCATGCTGAGTGCTACAGTGTCGTCGCCCCAGCAGACCACAGCATCTGTAAAGTCAGCCGTTGTACACTGGGAAAAGCTATGTCTCAAATAAGTCAAGGTCAGCACAATGGAGAATGTACAGCACGTACGGCATTAGTCACACTGCCCACCACCCTTGCCGCACCTCACTCTGCCAAGCATCCCTGAGTCCTGGGGGGCGGCGGAGGGGGGGGGGTGAACAGAAACACCACTGAAGAAAGCATCTTTTACCAGAGACTGGACAGTGTCTCAAGAAAGCAACACTTTTCTAGCTTCAGACAACATGGTATTCTAGACAGTTCTGCATCATGTTATGCATCATGATATATACATGTCCACACTCGTGTATCAGCTCAACCGCCCTCTTTTTAAATTTTATTCTTTGATATTGCTGATCAAATGAAAAGGATGGGCCAGTAACCTTCATGAAGGACTTTAACAAAATAGGCAAACTTTCTTTTCAAAATTCAATGGGTCCTTTCACCAATGTAGCCATCTCTCTGGGGGGAAAAAAACAATCATAATTTCCTTTTATTTAGATTATCATTGATTGTAGAGACATCTAGAAGAACTGAAAAGGAGACCTGGAGAAAGAAGGCCTACCAGGAAAAAAAAAAAAGATGCAGGGGACATCACATTTAGAGACAGGGCTCATCTACCTTGGGAGCTTGCCAAGGCCTGAGGAACCTGCTGCGGTGGCCGTGGGTGGCTGGGCCCTTACCTTACCACACTGCTTACATTTTCCCTCCTGCCGCCGCCTGTGGACCCAGTGATGACGCACAAAGTTCTGCAAGAAAACAGAGAGAAGTGAGTAAGTTTTCATTTGCAGTCCACAGCATTCATTGTTTGATGTTTTGGATTATAGATTTCTACGCTATAATCCAAACCGAGAGAAGCACAGAAGTAAACACGTGTAGGTGTGACTTATTCAACAATAAACATGAATACACTCAGAACAAATGAAGTTCCTTCTCCACTCCCAGCAATCTTCTGCACTGTGCATTCTGCTCAGCACCTCCTCCAGCCTTGTCTTTCCAGTGCCCGGGACACAGCAGACAGCACTCGCTGCACTTTCTTACTAGAAAAGTCCATGCAGATTTGTGAGTCGGGGGAAGGATCTCCAGCTGGGAGGTAGCTGTGGCTCATAAAAGAAAAACCCAAAGAGTGGTGAAAAGTTGAAGGGAAGAAGCTGATGGGATTATCTCCAATTGGACTGAACAAGTGCACATGAAATGCTTCATATGGTGGATGTGCCACACCATACTAAACCTTATAGCCACAAGGAACTTCAAAGATCATATTCTCAGACACATCTCCCAATATAGGACACTGATTTGAGACACTGTCACTAGATAAAGTGAAGGAAGAGAAACGTTAAAGAAAAGAGATGTCAAAGACAAGAGGATTGGCGTATGGATGACAGCTGTTCATACACCAACCTTGGTCACCTTGAACTAGACCAGCTTTTAAGGTTGATTCTTATCATAAACTTAGGAAAGTATTTTTCATCCCAAGTAGATGATCATCACTGGGGTAGACTCAAGTAATTCAATCTCCGCTAGCTGTCAGAGTGCATAGCAACAGGGAGTGTCATCTACAGCACTAAAGGTAAAGAGAAGCCTTGGTGCACATCATCCCTCTTACACCAACAATTAAAGTGCTTCCTTTCCTCTGACTCCTGTCCTTTCCTGAGAAAACACACGTTGCCTCTTAGAGAATTTAGCCACAAACCATATTCTCCCTTTAACAGTACCTTTAACATATGTTGCCAGCAGATTGCCTTTTACATACCATAGGCACTGTTCTATGTGGAGACAGACATAGAAAGCAGATCAGCCTAGGGCCACACCGCCTTGAACATGCATAATGGAAGAAGCTAAGCAGAGTTGGGGCTGGTCAATACTTGGATAGGAGAATGAAGGGACTGAAGGGAAGGAGAGAAGGACGAAGGTAAGGAGGGAGGGAGGAAAGAAGGAAGCAGAAGAAAATAATAACAGAAGGAGGAAGGTTGGTTGGTTGTGTCAAGGCATGAAATTCCAGGCATGAAATGACAAGAAGACTTCCTCCAACAGAAATTAGCACTTTTAATACTGAAATATCACCTCTATTGCTCTTTTATGCCAAATCAATTTAAAATAAAGTAAAATATGGTCCCTGGAGGGGTAACAGTCTTTTGATGATAGTAAGATCTGGAAATAGGATAATCCCAAGAACCAGTACGATTTTCATCTTGCTTTTCCTACTGCCCCCATTCAGTAAAACAAAAACACAATTTCACACTGTTCTCAGAAAGAAGATAATAAGAATAGCTAACCCCAACTAAGCAGTCTTTCACACTTTCAATGATATTTTATATATAGTAATTGTTTTAATCTTCATAAGAATAATAATGGATAGAGATACTTCTCAGTAGGAATGTACCAGAAAAGTTCCAGAGCTGTTAAAATACTGAAATGTCTTAATTTGGGTCATTAAATTGCAGTCTAGTGTCCTCACAACTCCCTGCCTCCTCTTCTGCTGTTATAACAACTGCTGCCACACCTCCTTCAGCCCTGGAAACCATGCCTACCTCCTCATTAGTAAGCGATTAGAATGCAATTGCCTGAGTTAGCTAGTATCAGGATCCTCTTCCAGTGAGAGCACCTCAGGTTACCTGAACAATACTAATGGTTTTCCCTGAAGAAGTTCAGAGGACTGGGCTGGCACAGGCGACGTCAGATGCCTGTGTAAGCTTCAACACCCACATAGACAATGGCTGTCTGTGGTTGTCAAAACAGCAACTGCAAGAACATGCAGGGCTTCTGGTGTTTATCCCATCATCAGTTCAATGCAAACCCTACACTAAGTGGGAATGAAGGTCCTGGGCCACCTAGCTGCTCATTTGGCAGGTGACATTGATGCTGAGCCCTCAGTCTCTTCTAGAGATCAGTACCTGCTTATGAAGAAGGATTGGGAAGAACAGGAGTCTCTACCAACTTCAGTATGTTCCAACTCACTACTGTAGAGCCCCCATCCCCAAAGATCTAGTTTTACTTACGCATAGAGAGGTTACTTAAAATGTAAGCATAAAAGCAAAATTCCCACTCTCGCTGACTGGGAGCAGGCTCTCCTCCCACTGGGCCTCCACCTCTCTTCTCTGAAAGATTAGATTCACTACTTCCTCATGACACCCCAATAAACAATTGCAATGACAGTCAGGTGTGGAAATGTTGAATACATAAAAACATCAAATAATAATTAAAAGGCATAGAAACATTTAATATAATAGCTGTTAGTTTAGCAAAAACTGAAGGAAAATGAATACTGTCACTGATGTTAAGAGAAATTCTGTACTTGGTGAGATTACAAGTCACTCAGTGACTATCAATTTAAGAAGAGAAATGTTGGGAGAATTGGATGCAATTATCTATGAGATATCACAACTGACTCATGGGATCATTTAGCTAGTGACAGCTCCATTCAAAAGATTAAACCAATAATTCCCACAAATCAACAGTGACTTAGAAATGAGGTGGCTCGCTTGATCATTTGTACCACAACACAGACCATTTGGCGAGCAGATTTTTTTTCAAGACAGTGTTTCTCTGTGTAGTTTTGGTGCCTGTCCTGGATCTGGCTCTGTAGACCAGGCTGGCCTCAAACTCACAGAGATTCACCTGGCTCTGCCTCCTGAGTGCTGGGACTAAAGGAGTGTGCCACCACCGTCTGGCTGGCGAGCAGATTTATTGCATCCCAAAGTTCAGTCCATTTATGATATAAAAAAGCCAACTTTATTGAAAATGTTTATATGAACTTACGTGACTCTACTATTCCATATCATTAAGATTACCCTTCCAAAGAGTACAGTACAGAGGAAACTGAAGACATGAAGGCCCAGATAAGGTAACTGATTAAACTTATCCAAACTGCTGTTGCAGGAGAAGCTGACAATGTTCCTGAAATCTTTAGCTGTATAATTGGAGATGTCACACATCCTTGTGCTTAGAGTTCTTCTTAGGCCTAATACAAATTTATTCTGCAACTTAAGCATCATTGAAACTAAGTAAATAATCAATAAAAGTTTATTGAGTTGAATAGAATCCTAAACCTTATTTATTTGACAATTAAACCAGGTGGTTACCACTTGGGAGAAGGAGGACCATCAGCTGTCTTCATCAGGAAGGAAAGAAAAGCCATTAGCATCAAATCACTACTGTTTTCTAACTCTTTTTGCTCAGGGACCTTCAATTTTCATACCATTTTCTTCTGACTGTTATTCATATCTCCTAAATTATTAGACCAAAATCAGATTCTTCATACTTTTTTCTTTAGATGATTATCCAGAGCTCCTGAATTGTTGGGCTGAAATTAGATTTTTCACACTGTGTTCTTTTGACTGTAATTCATATATCTTACATTGGTGGACTGGTATTAGACTTGAGATCCTTACACTGCATATGTGACTGTCAATAGATTGTTGTTAAGAAGGTAACGAAAGTTTCTAAAATAATATCACAGTTTCTGAATTATTTATATACCACTTCAAGCACTGGGCAGGGAAAAAGCTATTACTTATAGGTGTTAAAACATCAGTGATACATTATTTCAAGGCTCATAAGAAAAGCATAATATAATTGTTCAGTTTCTTTCAAAAGCCCAATTCAATTCAAGATATTGTTCACTGAATACTTGAAAAAAATTCTTAGAAATCATAATCCAATCCATAGATCATGAGAAAGAAACCAGACCTCACAAAAACACAACATAGAAGGAGTCCACACATACTCTTTAAGAAACTGCCTTAAAAAGGTAGGACTTGGTAACCAGCAGTCTTGAGTCTCCAGACTCTCACTAATTAGTAGGAAAATAGTGGTGGTGGATTTGAGCCAAGGTCAAAATAATTCTAACAGGAATACTCTTTCATTTACATTGAATGATCGACTTAAAGTCTCTTCATTAAGAGACTTGAGTGAGTCATGGTCACAAGTTTCATCTTCAGAAGGCCTTCATCAACCAAGAGTTCTAATTAATTTTGCAAGAAATAGATCTTCTTACAAATGCATCCAGGCAGCACATACTCATTGATCTTGGTCCATCTATGTCCTGGCACAATTATTTTGGGACAAATTCCATGCATAATCCCTAAGGTTTACACTAATGGAGAGAGATACTGTCAGACAAGCCAATGACAATGAGCATAAATAATTATGACATACAGCATGACCTGAGTGAACAGGACAAAGTATTTAGCAAAAAAGGAATAAGCTCTGTCTTCCCAGGGGTCAACAAAGAAGAGCACTACAATGGGCTAATGGGTTACCCCAAAATATTCATATGTTGACATTCTAAACCCATAATCATGGCCAGGAAAGGAGACCTTTGCAACCTACTTGGGTCACGGGGAATGGAGCCCTCATCATAGGGTTAGTGCCTTATAAAAAGGTCCCCAGGGACCCTTTGCTTTCTTTCTTCCATGCAAGGACACAAAAAGGCAGTAGTCTGATACCTGCAAGAATGTTTTCACCAGCACCACACCATGCTGGCACTCTGATCTTGGACTTTCCAGCCACTAAAGCTGTTAAAAAAAAAAAAAACAAAAAAAAAAACACAGCCTCATTGCTGATAATGAAATGGTCAATGGTATTTGGTTATAGCAACCAGGACTGACTAGGACAACCTCTGAGGATATGATGTTTGAGCTGAAAATATAAAGAAGCTAAATGATCTGAAATATTGCCATGGAAGACAGAAGTATCCAAGAGTGGGGAATACCTTGTCACATGCCTCTGGAACTTAGAAAATGTCCCTTTGGCAGCTGGAAAGGGCTGAGACTTATGCAAGGTCAGATTACACAGGTCTTTCAAAAGAAAGAAACCAGTGGGAAATGTCCCGGTCTGACTGTTAGTAAAAGAATGACCATGCTCCTTAAATCACGGGTACATTGGAGGAAGTAACTGGAAAATCATGGAAAAGCTACTGCAGTGCTTGGGATAGGAAATATCCACACCTTAGTCAAAGTTGCAAATAGCAGACATGCAGGGAAATGGATGGATCTGGAATACATTTATAAATAAAACTGACTGAACTAACAAATGAATTTGAGGTTAAGAGTACTAGAGAGTAAGAATCAATATGACACTCCCCCAGTGTCTACAGTTGAACAGCCCACTTTGTAGGGTAAAAATCGATTAGGGAAAAAGTTTTATGGTCACGATAATAGTTTGGGTTTTGATCTATTGTATTTCAGATGACCATGACATATTCAACGGACATGTCAAATGGAATTTCAAGAATGTAAACTGGAAATAAATGTAAAGGCAGCTGTCAGCTATCCTAAGGACAGTGGACAGAGGCTAGAGAATACAGATAAACCCAGGGGGCCCTGCAGAGATGCAGAGGCTGGGGGAAGGGCACTGAAAGCAGACAGAGATGGCCAAGGAAGAGGAAAAGTCCAAAAGAGATGAAAGGGTGCTGCTGGGAATTAAGAAGAATGGACTGTGTGAATGTTCTGAGTATTTTTGAGAGCTTGGACAAGAACAGAAAAATACCTCCTGGATTTTCTATGATCATTAGCTACAGTGACAGACAGTTTCAGAAAATGGACTGAGTAAACTAGACAAGAGCAGGTTAATGTGCTAGAAGATGACATACTAAACATAATCCATCCAGATAACAGTTTCTGGAAACTTAACCATGAACACAGAACTGAAGATCAGAGCAGCCGCTAAGACACAGTTGGTAGGTAAGGAATGCTAGTATTTTTCTTTTTGAATTTCAGTTGGAAACTGTTACAATACACATTTGCTGCTGGAAATACTCTAGACGGGGCAGGTAGGGGTCAAAAAGGCAGGAAAGGAAGAGAGATCAAGTCCTTGACAAGACTTTCATAGGAGGTCCAGTTTTAGAGCAAAGGAGTATTACAGTCATGAAAACCATTTTTTGAGACTTGCAACAGAGACATTTTACATCCAGTTATAACTGAGAGAGAGGCAGAGAGAAGGCAGGAAACCAATGGTAGACAGAAACATCCCTTGGTTGGAAATTCAGTACCTCCAACTTAAGAACACAAAAAATGCCCCTGCAACCTTCATAAGGAAGACATCTTCATTTGAGCTGTCACTGAGCGACCTTTTAGCCAGCACTGCAGCTCATCAGGACAGCACCAAAGGCAGAACAACAGCACCACCATGTTTCTACACATCCCTCACCCCGTGTTGCCACATTGGACAAACCATGGGAAAAACCAACTCATGGAAGGGTTCAATTCTCCCCTCCCCACAACTACCACCTCCAACCTCCCCATCTCCCCTCTCACCCTGCTGTGTCTCAATCCTCTTGTTTTCATTACAATGAAACATTATTCTTATTTTTACCATTTTCTTGTTTTTGAGACATCGTCTCACATATTGTCCAGACTAGCCTCAAACTCCTACACTCAAGGAATCTTCCTATCTCAGCCTCCTGGATATCTGATGTCACAAGTGTTCCCCACCTTGTCTGGCCTATGCAATGTCTTTCTTTCTTCACTGTGTTTCAAATGGTTTTGAACTCCTCTGTGCTCACACAGGTTCTACCCCTGCTCTATGCATTTTTCTAGTCTCACAGTACAAGTAAGTCTTTGTATGTGGTGGCCACTCACAGATAGCTTACCATTCTTTACAAAACACACCCACACAGGTATGTACTGGGCAAATCCATCTGGGGGCAAAGTGGACACCTCAGTCCTGATGCTTTTACAAGTGAATCCATCAGATATCCAGTGCATTATCAGACCAGCCTCATCCTCGGGTCATCTTCCAAAAACCTAATCAGTTTTGCTCAACCAAAGCCTGACTTGTTCTAGGGACCACTGCCTTCACATCCCAAAGCCATGCTTTACTAAATACTGCCAATCTGTCTCCTTTAAACTCATCTCCTTGTAGCATGTTTCTCTCAGCTCAGACGCAATCATTTCTTAACCAGTCTATAGCAAGAGCTGCTCAGATTGTCTCCAAGCCCCCAATAGTATCAGCCCTGAACTACAGGATGTTCCCTCCACATGGCAGTCAGCATAATATAGTCTCCTTAAACAGAGTAATACCCATTTCCAAATCCCTGATGACTTCTATCCTGGCTTCCAGAGACTGCCATTGTCTACCTCTTACTCATCTCCCAAGTCATGCATGTTACTAACATCTCTCATCTATGCCTGTGTGCTGCTGTGGTTTCTGTGTAGAAGGCTGTCACTTTGTGTCTATCACATCTCACCCTTTGCCCTAGATAGCTCCTGAAAGAATCAGCCAGTGCCCACGTCTTCCAGGAAGCCCTTCATCTGACCAATTTGCCCTTCCTCTCTATTACACAGGCTGATTTGAGGAGTACATTGGCTGGGAAGGTCTCCAAGGGGTAAATCTCTAAGTGGATCTGAAATTGCTCTCACTAGGAATGTAAATAAAATGGAGAAATCACACTTACCAAGAACCTGTTCTTGGTGCATGGGCTGGCTTTTTGGAGCCTGGGGCCTATGCTGGGACACTTTGTTCAGCCTTGGTGTAGGGAGGGGGAGACTGGACCTGCCTCGGCCGAGTCTACCAGGCTGGGCTGACTCCCCAGGGAAGACCTTGCCTTGGAGGAGGTGGGACTGGGGGGTACACTGGGGGGAGGGCTGGGGGTGGGAGGAGGGAGCACGGGAGAATCCATGGCTGATATGTGAAATTAAGTTATTTATAAAATAAAAATATATAAAAAAGAAAAGTTCTTCAAAAAATGCCAGCAATAAATATTTGGCAAATATAAAGAATATGCACATTAAAAAAAGAATTCTTATTCTTAAAGAGAAAACATAAGCCTCTGGTGCTTAGGGGACAGTGGACAGCACCAAAGCATACCACATTGCCTTCTAAGGAGAATGGGTTGTGTAACTTGAAAGCCTTTGTTTTGTGGATTAGAAAGTACAATCTGGAGCTTGGTTCTAGACTGTCTAGAATAATACAGGGACATACAGACACACACACATAAACACACACACACACACACACACACACACACACACACACACACACACACTCCTCTCGCTTTCTCTGAATTGTGGTAGCTGTCTCCTCCACACAAAAGCAGTAAAAGCAGCCCAATCTCCATGCTGCTTCCTCCCCTCACACTCCCATAATCAAACAAACTGCTCTCCATCCCAGTCTATCCTCACAGTGACCTGACTATAAGGAGATAGATGTTCGAGCACTGACCCTAACTTCCTCCTATGATGACTGTGTGTATTGCTTCACAGGTCAAGAGAGCAGCGGAAGCAGAACTGGCAAGCTGCCCTGGGTCACACAGCATTAAGGCTGGCTCTGGAAACAGCAGCCCAACTCCAGCATGCACACAGCAGACCAGTGACTGTGCTGTGCCTCACCCCCAGAATAGCTTAGACCACCCCAAAAGAAAAATTGGCCATAAGACAAGGACAGGATTTTGTTTCCTTACCCCTTGAGTTCTACCATTCCCCCATCCCCACTTTTCTGTCCCATTCATTAAGACCTCGGCTCCTGCGCACACGCCAGTGGCTGGATGAAGTGCAGTGTGCTGGAGGGACTTGGAGAGCCCTTGTACTTACTGGTATATCAGGAAGAAACTGCTGTTTATAAGGAAGGAAGAAAGAACTCATTTGTCAACCTCAGGTGAATCCCTGGGGGTTCTCTGTACCTATGAGAGTTCAAGGTGGTTTTTGAAACAACTCACAAAACTCACTTCTCTTGGTGATCTGGAGCCTCCTTCCCGAAATGTTGGTTTACATCTGAAATTAATCTGTCATTTGAAAGGAAAAGCATGTTATGTTAGTGATAAGCGTCAGGTTGAACAGAATTATAAAAACAAGCAATAGCGGTAGACATCGAGACTATAAAACAAAACCCACAGAGAATAAGCAATCTATTTGAGTCTATTCCTCGTCTCCTGAAAGCATCTCCCTAGATAATCCACAATGGTGCAGAGTGATTTCACACCTCCAGCCAGCGTTCCTGTGTTCTCATTGATGAAATCTAACTTTGAACAAAACTGCTCTTAACCCATAAATTTAAGAAAGAGCTCAGAGCCAAAGGTAAAGCATGCGGCTGCTGAACCCATCGGTTGCGTTAGATTTTTAAAAGTGGAAAACGTAAACCTGAGAAGTCCTAATGGCTATGATAACTATTCAGCACATGCATAGATGTTCCCTGTCAAGGACTCAGAACTGCCTTGCTTTCTGGAGAGAAGATGTCCTTGTGGTCACTTTTGCTCCTGTATAAAGTACAACAGAGTGGAGACGAGAAAGGATATATTCAAAGTGTCAGGCATGGCTGTAAGATTGGCAGCAGCTGGTGGTGCTGTCGAAGCTAAGCAAACACTGCATGAGGCTAAAATGGCCCCACTGTGTTTGCGAAGGGCAGCAGGAGAACGCAGATACCACAAAGGGTCTTGCCTGGACACAGAGTAAGAATTATAAATGAGAGCGGCAGGCAACTCTCTATTAGAGATCTTCCCGTCCCCTAGTTGATAAATAAATAGACCATTCAGAATCCACTTCTGAAGACAAGACATCACCCTTGGGATGCCACTTCCAGCTCAGCCCCACATTTATGCTGCGCCAGCAAAAGACGCTGCCCGTGAGGTCTGCAGTGGAGTCTGCGAGCTGATTTAAGCTGTCTTGGCTCTCTCCCTTAGAGCTACTTTAGGAATATGGGAACTCACAAAGAGAAACATATGGAAGCTACGATATTAAAAAGCTCATTGCATCTTTTTTTCCTTAAAGGAAACATCTTGTGGAAGTAGAGACAGAAAGAGAATTGTTGTGTGCTAGGCTTTCCCCAAAATCAACACAATCTAATATCAAATTAAACTTGGGAAGACAACAGGATGAATGACCTTTATATATTGTCTTTTCACTGTTACTCTGGTAGTCATATTCAACTCACAGTTTTCATGCTTGCTTTTGTTTTTTAAGGCCATTGTTTTCAAAACGTTAGAAATTGACACCCGATCTTGGCAAGTAAGTTCAGTGAATCCATTCACCAGCAGGTGGCGCTCTCTTACCTTCTCTAGTTGCTCAATGCAGGCAGCGTGGACCACGATTTTGCAGACCGCACACTTCCTCCTGACAGCGGATTTCTACAACATTCAATTCAAAATACAGGAAAGATATGTTAGCACGCTATTCTGGAGACTTCCCTGGTAAGAGAGACGCCAGAAATCAGGCAAAATTGTAATTACTTCTGTTACTAAGCACATTGAAAATCCCTAAACATGTCAGGGTAGCTACCTACCCACATACCAATGACCTAGATGGCTTCTTCCAAATACGACAACAATAATACCCTCTACAACTAGGGCTTGTAACATAAATCAAGTTCTTCATTCTGTTACATCAGTTTTAAGTGTTACAGCTAAACAACAAAAGCATTGTCCTTAAGTTTTCTAACTTTTTCACACTTTCTTTTGCATTTCATTTGCACTGATGAGGGACAGAGGCAACCTTCTTACTTACGTCTTATGTATGAATCAAGCATTCCATCCTTACTCTCTAAGCCTATATCTCAATGACTGGCCGCTTTACGCTTCCATTCTAGGCACAAATCTACATTGTGATATTTGGGTTTCTACCCATATCGTCAGGAGGGAGATTACAAGTCTGGATTCACACCCAGGAAACAACAACAACAACACGAACAAGAACAGCAATAATAAATAGCAACAAGGACAGCAGGAGCCGCTAGTAAGATTACAGGTCTTGCTCTGTCCTCATGGCATTTCACAGATGGTGATTCACTTAACTTTTACAGTCCTATGAAGTAGAGACAGCCTTATCCCTGCTTCACAGATGAGAGAACCCACACACAGTGAGTGACTTGTCCAGGGCCTGCCAATTGGGGCACAGCACACTCAATCTGTCTGGCTCCTAAGCATCATAAAAGGTGGTCCTGATAATCTTGGATGCATGTGTAAATTCACAGTGCAAAGCTTTCTGTGGTCTAGCTCAAGTCTCCAACAACTAAAAACCCAAACGTGGTGGAATTAGAGAGAGGACTAAGTGGACTCCCGATGTCATCCATGCCAGCATCATTTAGGGGCACTACTAGGGGTACGCAGAGCCCTCCACACAGACATGCCTGAAGAAGAGCTGCCTTGATAACTCTGTTTGGTGGTAGTAACCAACAAGACAGGAAATGCATTGTGCTACATGTACGGATCTTAGACACTCTAAATACTGTACATATTTACTTTCCCCAACAGATCGTCTTTAAATCAGTGTTTCCTTCCCTAAGATGATGAACTGGAATCAAGTAACTAACACATCATTTGGTGGGTTAGTTGTTTTCATTGTTCATGTTAAGACATAGTTGCTTTTGAACCTAGTAAAAAATATATATATAACTTAAAAAAACTAAATATTACCTGAGATATCAAACACATTTTGAGCACAGAACCTCACAATAACAAGAGACTACCAAAGAACCCAGGTGGGAAAGGCTGGGAGTCCCTGTATAATTGGAAAGTATCAACATAGACTGCTGGTGACCTGTGTCTGGTGAGTAACTTGCTGAGGAAGGACAGTGGAGCCCAGTAGAGCAGGAAGGTGAGGAATACACATAACACTGCTGCTGTGGAGAAAGGGCCCAGGAGGGATGGACTGCAGACAGCCCTGGGGATGCTGGGGGAGGCAGAAGGAAAGAAATGATCACCCTTTATGCCCCATTACTCCTCTATAGTCGCATCAGTCAACAATGCTGGACACCAGCCTCTGTGAACAGCAGTGGTAACTGTCACCAGCTACCACCGTAGTGCACAAAACAGTGCAACAATAACACTGGTAGCTGTGTTTGTGGACTGGAAACGTGTGACCCCTCTCTTGGCTTCGATCCTCCTAATATGACATAGAACAATAAGTATGTTTGGCAATTAACTGACTTTTCAAACAACAAAGGATTAAGGGAAACCAAGACACCTAAGGATGCTGTTCAAAGTGTCTTGTTCTACAACCAAAAACAGAAGGAGGAATAGGGAGGAAGAGGAGGAAGAGGAGGAAGAGGAGGAGGAATACACACAGCCATGAGAGGAAGAGCATGAAACAGTAGGAGCAGCCATCGTAGCAATGGTAGTAGTCACAAAAACAGCAGCAGCAGTAATAAAATTTGATTGCAAATTTTCATAACTAGAATGCTCATAAACAAATGGCCACTGCTCCCTCTTTCCTATAGATATCCTGGTCAGATCTCTGCATGAGCACCACCTGCAGAAAGTGCACGTAATATCTGAGTCAAGAAGCCAAGGAAACCGGAGTTGATACTTGTCCATGCCCACCCCCATCCCTAACAGATTACATCACACATGTGCCAGGCAACGCTACTCAAAATGGGCTAATACTTATGGACTTACAATATCATATGGCCTGGAAAGCATCATCCCTATCAATGACTCCTACCTCCTTCTGCCACTGTGCCCTACTGCTCTCTTTATTTAGTCTATTAGCAGGCTCCTAGGCCACTGGGGTTGGACTCCTTCCTCATCATCCACTTTGGACACCAGAAACATCACAACCATCCCTCTTTAGGTTTTATGTTCGGAAAAGAGACTACATCCTCTTATCTCTACATACTACATAGTCTTGTATCCTCTCTTAAGTGTTATTCCACCTGCTGCGCCCACCAATCACCTGGCCGTGAGTCCACCTCTCAGGAAAACAGATTCATTTGAATGTACATTAAGGAGATTGGAGGAATAATTATCCCTTTAATGAGATAATGTACTTCTCAGAAGCCTCTCCTCTGATAACAGCTACTTATCACATGGCACACTACTAAGCCTGTGCACTTTCCTGAGTTCCAAAACCGTAGCTTTTTCTTTACTTTCTGTCTTTTTCAGATCCTGTCCAGAAACATAAATGTGCTTTCCCTAACGCTCTGGGTTTTCTTTTTCTAAAGTCATTCACTCCTTCCACCATGCAGCTGTTTGCTGACCTCCACTGCAAAACAGGCTGGTTTTCTCTCTTCCTATTCTCCATGTTCCTCACCCAGGCAGTTGCCAAGGTTTAGAGTTTGCTTGTCCTATTGTTTTTCACACAAATTCTAATAAAAGTGTCCTCTAGTTTTCTTCCAATTCCATTTCTGAATTTTTTTATTAGTGAGACTAATACAATACCCATACAAAGAAACCCTGATTTCTCTAGCAATATGTGGAGGATAGGAAGGAGAACATGGGCTAGACTCAAGAAGTCGTATGTACTCACTGAAACCAGAATGCACACCCGCTTCTTTCCTCGCTTTTCATGTCACAATGCTGGATCAAAATCATTTTTAGAACAAGGGATCCTGGTTTATGTTGGGAAGCCCTGCTGCTCAGAGGTTGCAGTCTACCACAGCGTGGCAACTCTCTCCAAGCTAGGCAACATGGAGGAATCTCTCCAGGTGGAGGGCTTCCTGCTCTCTATCTGACCTTATGTGGAGAATGTCTCTAGGCCCGGATGTCTGATTTATCTCTAGTGTGACCCTTGACACTACAGACGCTGTCCCCCTGCTGCCCATATGGTAATTAGACACTGTGCAAGGAGCTTTATGAGAGACCGTGCTTCCGCATAGGATAACTGAGACTTTCTGACAGGAGGGTGCTGTTTAATGCAAACTAGGTGATGCCCCAGCCACGGTCCCCAGGCTTTTCTGTCTCCCCTCACTCCGGAGTAAAGTTGAGCTGTCTCCCAGAAAGGTTTTGCCACCCTGTTCACAGGCCTTAAAGAGCTCTGTCTCTGCTTCTGCCCCTCTGTCCTCACACACTGGTGGCCAATGGACCGCGAGGAAAAAGGGGACCCCACAGTTTACAAGAGCGTAAGAACCACAGGGTTAATGTATATCCTCACTCAGCTTTCTGGGTAAATACACTAACATCATTCATCTCAATTAATTCAAGCACGAAAGTCCATGGAAGACAACACATAAAATAAAGTGCTGTAAGTCCTAAGGCTAATTTCATTTAAATAATACAGAATTTTTAAAGACCTTCTTCAAATACATGACATGCTTCTGGGTCTTTTGATGGAGAATACCCAAGTCATGATCTGAACTCCCATTCATGACAACAGTGTAATGCATTGTACAACAAAAAATCAGCCCGTTTGCCTTATCCTCTGACCAGAGCTCCCTGTAAACCAACCACTGCTCCTGGTGCAGCCAGCTTCCTAAGTGACAGCCTCTAAACAGCCGTAAAGTCGGGTAGTTCATGTTTCCAGCCCTGGTGGTTGCTCCTCCTTATCATCTTGATGGGATGTAGAATAAGCCTGGGAGATGCACCATGGGTTGTGCTTATGAGGATGTTTACAGAAAGGACAGTAGGAGGCAAAAGCAGAGATGCCTGCCTGCCTGACTGACTGCACCTTTTTCTTCCTGAATGCATGTGTTCTGAGCTGCTTCCACCATCCTCTTTTAACTTCAGATTCCAGCTTCTTTGACCTTCTTATGTAGACAGCACCAGTGACTCTCCAGGGAGCTTCTAGGTCTCTGCATTGTGGACTGTGCAGCCACTGGGAACAGCATCCAGGCAACCAGCATCAGACCACCCTACCCCCTATCATGTGAGCCAATCTAATAAGTCTCCTTCTGTAATACATATGTAAGAGAGAAGACAAGAATATGTAGTGTGCACACACGCACACCCACGCATGTTCTATTGGTTCTGTTCCTTTAGAGAACCTTGCCTGATATAATAATCAAATACGAAACCAAATCAGTAAGTTCTCAGTTACAGTCCAAGGTCTTTTTCCACAGTGGTAAAGAACACGGTTTTATTTCCTCCACTGGTAGAAGCTGTTTCAGTGAATCCAACATGTTAACTACCTACTTCGTGGTTTATGTGTTAGACTTTTCCAGGCAAATATCTAAGAGAAATAGTTTAAAGGAGGAAAATTTTATTCTGGTTCATGGCTTCAGAGCTTGCATTCCATGGTCCCATGGAGAGCTTTTGCTGAGGCAATGCATCACGGCAGGGAGGCTTGGTGAGACACAGCTGCTCACCTCACAGCAGCCGGGAAGCAGGGAGAGGAGGAGAAACACACACTCTTTGAAGGCACCGCCCTTAAAATCTACTTCCTCCAACTGAGCCCTACCCACTGACAGCCATTCGGCAAGCACTCTCAGAGTCTGTCTGCTTCTCAAAAGCACCTCTACGTTCGGCACTTGAGCCTTTCAGCGGAATACCTCACATCCAGCCCGCAACAGTTTACATGGCAGAATGTTGGTGTTAGGATTGTTGAGGCTCATTTGACACAGCTGGAGAGCGAGCTGCTGGGCAGACATGGCTCGAAACATAGAAGTCTTGCTCAGTTAGGCTGAACTTCTTTGTTTGAAATTGTAAACTGAATACAGGAACACAGTTTGAATCTGAACCGCACTCCATGGGCTCATGTGTTGGATGCTCAGCCTCCAGTTTGTGGCTCTTAAGGTTGTGGGACGTTTCCGAGGTAGGACCTGGCTGGTAGAATAGAATCACTAGGGTCAGGCCTTTGAGTCCACCTCTAGCTCAAGTCTGTCCTCTCCGGTTCCTGGTCCGCCACTGGTGTAAATAGCCACCAACACAGACTCCTGCCACCGTAGACTGAGACCTTTCATTGACAAAATGAATATGTTTTTTGAAACTTTTAACCAAATCAAACCTTTCTTCCCTTATTTCTGTCAGGCACTTTTTGTCACAGCAACACAAAAATTATCCACACAATGGGAAATATAGCATCAGTACATCACATATAGGAATCTAGATGCCTTCCAAACACATTCACACTTAGCCAGCAAAAATCTTATTGAAGCCAATATTTCTTCCACTTTGAGAATTGATGAATTGAATCAAGTATAAATAATTAACAAAGGATGTGAATGGTTGTTATTTTTATATTGGGGTCCATTTGTTATAGAACCTCACACAAAAATATGACTTACAAACTAAAGATTGTCTGAGACACTAAACACATTTTTTAAAAAATTAAAATGATAAAGAATGTATGGATTTGTTCTCATCTGTGAATTTAAAGGCTCTATGGACTTGCTGCTCTAAACATCAAGTAGGTAACCTCCATGCTCTTAATAAGGGTTTTCTGATTCTGCCCTTGTTGGTATTCAAATGAGGCCCAGTAACCTGTAAGTGTGTGGCAGCAAGTGTCAGAACTGCTTCAAGTATGACAACGTAAGCCCAACAACAATTATGTGGTTTATATTCCCTTGTATCTCACTTTGGCCTGGAGGGGCAGGGCATGGTAGGATGACTAGAAGGAAAGACGCATGCCCGGTGTTGGCTTGACACTATCCATTCCCATGCAGCAAGCTCTGATGCCACTCAGTGCAGGAACAGCAGCTCCTCTTGTCCAGTCAGGAGGAAAACTGCCTGAACCCCAGCAGCTGGTCCCCATCAGTTAGTTCCTCAGCCCCTTGGCCCTACTGGATTAGAAACAGAGAGAGAGTCGGAAATTAAAGAGGAAATAGCAAGCCAGCCAAACAGCGGTTCCCATGCCCCACCCCGAAGACCCCGATGCCTAGCAGTGGCAGTACGGGTGTGAGCGGGGAGCAGACTCACACTCCCATAAGGCTGGCCTGGTCCTCTTCCTCTCTCGGGCAGAAGCTAAAGGAGGCCTGGTAAGTCTTTAGAGTGTCAGGAATGCGGTATTCTTCAGGGGAACGCCGCACCTCTGGGCAACACAAACAGAATTTTGTCGCTGTATGATGCAAGGTAAGCGAAAACAAGAGTTCTTTGATTTATTTTAAAGTCTAATTAGAAGAAATGACAAGCGTACTTGGCAGGTCCTGTTTCTCTGGGGAACCTGGGATGCAATCTGTGAATTGGCATTGGGAAAAATGAAGACGAACACTATCTGAGCCCAAGGTGAACTTCCATCATCACTCATGATGTCTCCTCCTTTTTACTCACACAACCCAGGACATTTTAGACCAGCCAGGAGGGTGGTCGCCTGAATTTCCAGCATACCCTGATTAGAGGAGCTCAGGCCATCACTTTGTCTTTGTGTGACAATGGCACCTCAGGACCTCAGACAAAGGACCGCTTTTCCTCAGGAGTCTGGCTCATGTGGCAATTCAGATTGCCCTAGAAGTTTCCAGATGACTGGCCCTAAGTTAGTGGTTTCGAGCACTCATCCTGAGGCCTTCATCTATCATCACTATTAGGAAGTGTTCTCTATTGAGGGACTGTGAGGGCTATGCCCCTCAGAGACAGCTCTACCAAATACCATGGATCTTAACTGATACCCCAAATACCTCAGAATATCTGAAAGAAGGGGCAGCAGGGACAACTGATACTAGGTGGGGAATTAAATGGGTGCACCAAATTCCTCAGGCCATGTCCCAATATATAACAATGTACCTGAATCCCTCTTTGCCAGTTATTGGTGGCCATGATGGTCTAATATGCCCTAAGGAAACAATTTCCCCATGTGGCTATCTCAACCTGTTAAATACTGACTTTTCCAAACAGATCATCATAACCATCATCGTGTCTGCACAGCAGTGAAAGGCTACACAAGCTCTCAAGAGAAAGAAATCCCCATTCTCTGGGAAAAGCTGGTGATACACAAAAGAAGAAAAAAAAATGAACTTGAAAAATAACGTCATATAACGGCGCAGAGCCACACTGTGGCTAAGTGTTAAAGGAATGGCCCGAATAATAAAAGCTGTCATATTGAAGAGAGAAGGGGCTCAGAAGCTGGATCTCTGAGAAGGAGCCAAAGGAGACAGTGGAGTCTTGATTTCAGCCTTAAAAAGATGGAGACATTTGGAAACTCCAACAGGAGAAGACCTTGTCTTGTTGTGTAGGAGCACTGCTGTCTCCTAACAGGAGAAGGGGCCAGCCTTGGTGTGTCTGCTGGGTACAGTTGCTGGGCTCATGGGGGTCCATTTCCATGTGTAATCAGACATAAGGTTTGGTGGCTGGGTATGAAGTCAGGGGAGAGGGGTAAGCAACCCAGGTAGGGGGAACGGCAAGAGGGAAGAGAAGCTCAGAGGCATGAGGACATAGCGATGTTCGAGGAGAGGCCAGGGTACCAGTGTTAGGTAGCAGAATACATTCAGTGGCCATAAGTCCAAGTACCAACAGCAACCAGACTGTATGGGGTCATTCAGATTATAGTTAAAATACTGTCCTTATTTTTTAATGAGAAAAGTCACCGGGACTATGGGGATGATTGGGAATAAGTGATCAGGCCCTGGTCTAGAGTGTTAAGAATGGAAGAGAAAAGCAAAACAGAGGGGTAAACACTGTGACAGATACTTGTGATAGTCAACTTAATAAAGAACAAGGTTTCTTTTGACTCAAGATTGCAGACTTGTCAGTCCTCAGGCCTCTGGCCCTGCTGCTTTGGACCATGCTGTATCATAGCTGGTATGCACAGTGACCTGAAGGTGGCTTCCAGGGAATAGACAGAGAAGACACAGAGGGCCAGGACTCTTCAAAGCTACATCCCCAGAGACTCATCTTCCTCCCATTAGAACCATCTCCCAAAAGTGTACCACCTCCCAGGAGAGGCAAGGGCTGTGGTCCAAACCTTTAACATAAGCTTTAGGGGGAAGTGGTGAATTCAAGCCACAGCCATGATGGAGCATAAAGGCGCTTTCCAGTCCACCCCAGGTCTCCACCCAAGTTGACTTTGACCTTTCACACTTACACCCTGTTTTTCAATAGAACAATCGGCAATCCAGGATGGCCTCATCCCACACCTTGGTCAACTTTTCTATGAAGTACACCTGGCTGGCTGCCCATTTAACAGTTTCCTCCTAGACTGTGGCCGAATCACCTTGGAGTACTGTAATAAATCCCTTTCCTATGCACTTCCTGCACAGTGTTTTGTTCTGAGGAGCATGAGCCAAAGCACTCAGCTTGTGAAGTGTTTGTGTTCCCAGAGGTGCTTCTGCTGAGTAGCCTCCGGTATCCTCAGAAACCTTGAGCTAAGCCAGGAGCCCACCCGAGCTGATACACAGAAGGGCAAACTGCATGGCCTCCTAAGAGACACAGAGAAAGAAGAAAAACGCCTTCTGGATGGACATTGTTTGGACATATAAAAAGTGCATCATTTCCACGGCACCCAGTATACTTCATAATTCTCATCTGAAAAGAAAACAGTCCAAATCTTAGAGCAGACAGCCAAGGGAGGCAGGGCGCTGATGGTAAGAAAAAAAGGGGGTACATTTCTTCCTCCTGGGAAGCAACCAACCCGAACTCACCCAGGAAGCAATAATGGCAAGGACCAGGTTCCTAGAACTGCATTGATTCAAAGCTGGAGCAGACAGTTGGTTAGAAAGAGTAGCAGCACCTCACCCTGTCTTCAGCACTCAGTGTCAGGAAAGGCTACCATCAGAACAGTGGAGAGTTTTTCAGGATGGGGGAAGTGGGATGTGTGTCTCAGCAGCTGATCTTGTATTACAATTCTTGCTCTTTGAAGAATGATTTAGGAGTGATTTGTGTTAGTGGCAAAAGAGTGATAAGTACATTCACACACTGCAGAATATTTTGACTAGTAACAGACCTCATTTTTTACCCTGTGATGTAACATACATGTATAGTAGGCCGTACCACATTTTGGGTAAGCACATTCTTTGATGTTTATGCAATATGAACTTGCCTAATGATCCATTTATTTTCAGATCAGATCCCCATCAATGAACAAGACAAAACTGTGGTGCAGCATTTCCCTGGTAGGATTTGGTAGAAAGTCACCACACGGATCCTGGAAGTCTCTGTTGTGGAGCTCAGTCAGGTGATTACTGCATACCACTGTCATTTTTTTAAACCCCTACCTAAAATTTAGGTCTAGTCATGGAGACATGGAACAAACATAGACTTGTCAGTGTACCTTGTGAGCGGTGTAGAGAGTGGCCCATAACTGTGCGTGAGCTGTCACCGCTGAATAAAGTGGTGGTGACAGAGATGGAGATGACTGAAAGGGACACTTGCTTTGTGCTCTCCTTCACTAACTGGTCCTAGATGCTGCCTTCCTTAGTCCTTCTGCCTCCTCTCACACAGTCATGACACAAGGAAAGGGATTTCAGCCCAATGAACTCAAATCCTCAAGGAGCATGGTTGTATTCCTATTTCTTCTTCCTACCTCTCCTCTTACCAAGGGTATCTCATACTCAACAACCATGGTTACTGGCTGTCTCTGGAGGTTGCTGCTCTCTGCTCTTGTTTATCCCCTACAGCCTTGGATCTGTTTGTTGTTTCTTTCTTTTTCCATATTTGCTTCTCTAGGCTTCCCAGAAGATCCTAGTTTACAGAGCAATCGACAGTCACCAATTTAAACGTTGGCACATGCAAACTTTTACAGTGTCTCTGGCTCTGTCACCGCTGGTTTTGTGGCTTTTCTGTTAGAGTTGGACTCTCTATTGAAAGTTATTTGTGTTACAGAACAAAGCTACGATATAAATTATAGAGTCGAATGAATTGATGACATGCGCAAAATGGTGTATGTACATACACATATATACATATATATGTTTATGATATACAGACACCAATATAAGCCTGACAGTTAGAGTCCCCAACACACACACACACACACACACACACACACACACACACATACACACACACACAAACACACAAACACACGTTAATTTAAGCACATTAATTAAAGATATAATTGATGATGGCTACATGTATGTATTATAAAGTCAGAAGGCATAGAAGTTAATGGGAAATGGTGTCGTGAGGTCATCTCAATGGTTTTCTCACTTTCCAGGGCAGTGGGTTGTGGACATAGCAGAGATTTGAGGCTTACTATCAACTAGAAGATACAGAACTCAACCTTCAATCCTTGCAGACATGAAGCACCATTTATACCACTTTCCTTGTTTCACAGTCCCATTATCACCTTACTTTGTAGAAAAAGTTAGGTATTATTTTCTAAAGTTCCCAAGCAAATGATTCCAATCACTATTTAGAGGTATTTGCTTTAATAGAAATTACCATGTCTACTTAAGAAACCATGTCCAATTGTGGCCAAGAAGCTACCCCTAAACTGCTGTTTTCCATATTCCAAGCTATCAGTGACATAATAAAGGCAGGGTCTTCCACCCAGTCTCCCCCAAGGTCAACATCAAAGTCATGGGCCACCTCACACTGTTGTCACCAACTAGTAATGCTGTTTTCACTGACACACATACTTGCCCACACTAGTTTGAATGAAGATGTCACTTCCAAAGGCAGAGGTTTATTAGAAGCCTGTCAGTATGACATATGCACTAGATGCACTATAAATAGTGCCCCCTTTCAGTCACTTTAGAGATAAGGGAACTGAGACCGAGTGGGATTAGGCAACTGGCCCAAGGAGGACTAGGTAAGGATGGATCTCAGTTCATTGCCTGCCACTGTATTAGATTCCAATTCTTAAGTTTCCTTGACAGTGGTCAGTTGAGGAATTAAGACAGATCAGGATAAATATATATGATTTGATGAAACTAGTTTATTTACTCTGCTGTTTAGGGATGAACTAATAGCAATCACACTGTGACCATCTAGAAGAGTGATGGAAAGCAATCTCCCATACCCAGGAAAATTAAGTAAAATGGTTTTTAGTAAGCAGAGCCCTGGCCACATTGGGCCGTGGTGAGTGTGGAACCTCTCTCTCAAGAGCCTTAAAGATAAGGCAGAAATTCAGACATCCCAACTTGTACATGTGGTGACATTTAAATGTCAGAGTTGACCTAGTGACAAGTGTCTGTGTGTGCTTGTCTCCCAACAATCACATCACGGCGATCGTTCATTCTTTCACGGAAAACTCTCTGGGTACCTGTGCTATGAAGGCACTTGTTCTCAGTGTTGGAGAGTCAAGAATACAAAAACAAAATCCCCAAGCAAAATGGAGGCTACAGCCTAGCAAGGGGGACACACCAATGAATGGCAGGGCAAACATTTGTTTAAATAGGAGGGAAAGGTGGGGAGAACAGAGAAGGGGCTGAGTCAAAGTGCAGCATGACTTTGCCAATGCTGGTTATCTCAGCACATAAGAACTTGTCCTCAATGTTCCCCCATGACACAGAGCTGGTGACACGGTCACTACCAGCCTGTTATCCTATGGGTACCTAATAGCCACTCTCGGTATATTTGGAGGGCTCAAAGTCTTTGAACCATGCCACCCAAGGAGGAATGATTACAGTGATTCCTGTCATGGAGTATTCACAGTTCTAACACAAGACTGTTAGGGAGACATTATCTTGTGTAGTTGTCAAGGGAAAAATAAGGAGCCAGTTGTATGTGATCCATACTGTGGAGATGTGAAACTCAGGCTTAAAGAGGTTGAAAACAATACCAAATATTATATTACTCAAAGCCTGGAAATCTCAGAGCTTGGATTCAAAGCCAGGTCATTCAATTCCAAAATTCATCCACCTCAACAGCACCCTCCTCCTCTTAAATGAAGCTATCAAGGCATGCTTTTCCATTTCCTTATGTTTTAAAATAATTTCCATCCTGGTCTAAGAAACAGGACTGACAACATCAAAATGTTGCTATAGAACAGAGATAAGGGACGAGGGAGACAGCTCTATGGGTAAAGTGATTGCTGTGCAAGTCCGAAGATCTGAGTTCGGTTCCCCAGCACCCACATAAAAGCCAGGTGTGATGGTGCATGTCTCCCCCCAGCACTCCCCAGGAGACAAGCTGATCCTGGGACCTCACTGGTCAGCCCCTATAAACAAAACATCAAGCTTCGGGCTCAATAGGAGACTCTGTCTCAAAAAGAATATAGTGGGAGCTAAAAGAGCACTAGAGGGAGACACCCAGTGTTGACCTATGGCCTCTACACATGCTACTGTGCCCGCACACACAGGAATTTCTGCCCCCGCCACACACACAAACAACAACTTTGGAAGCAGGTAACAATTTTCAGTAACAGCAGATCCAAATGATAAGCCAGAATTGAGTGTCTCAGAGCAACAAGAATATGTTTTAATTATTTTATTTAATATTCAGACATGCATATAATGTGCTTGGATCAAATCCACCCCTCATTCCTTCCCCTTCCATTCCTCCTCATCTCTCACACCACTTTTCCCTCCCAATTTCATGTGATCTCTCTCTCCTTTTTTTTTAAACCTCCAGTGAGTCCACTTAGCACTGACTGTAAGTGCATGGTGTAGAACCATCTACCGGAGCCTCTCCAGGGTCATTTCCCTGAAGAAAATGGACTCCATCCCTCCCCCGCCACCACCACTACCATCAGCAGCCATCACTTGCCAACAGCTGATAAATAGGGGTGGGACTTCATGAGCCCCTCCACCATCCATGCTGGGAGTTTGGCTGGCTGGATCTTGTACAGGTGTTGTGCATGCAGCCCCAGCCACTGTGGATTTCATGTGTAACTGAGCTGCCATCCCCAACAAATGCTGTTTTGCTACAGACATCTACTTCCTGTCTCCCTTACAATTTTTCTGCCTCTTATTCTACAATGATCTCTGAACTTTGTTGGGTGTGTGTGTGTGTGTGTGATATAGATGTCCCATTTAGAGATGAGCACTCCACAATCTCCTATTCTCTGTACATTGACTAGTTGTGGATTTCCATGGTAATCACTATCTAAGTGGAATCCATGCCTAGTACCATTAACTGACAGAAAGATGGTATCTAGCCACTAGGCCCTAATATTATTGTTATGTTAAATGACATAGTTAACAAATTGCCCCCTAAGTTTTTGTCTTCATAAATATAGATTGGTACATTTCTCAATCTTCAAAGAGGTTTCTTTTCGTAGCAGATGGTGATAACACAGAGACCCACAACCAGTCCATATGTAAAGAGTAAGGATATTGTTTACCATCTACTGTTCTGTGCCATTGGCATGAAGAAACTCTGGAAAAGGGTAAGATCAACTCTGTGCACTTGGCCATTGCCTGGGTGACATGCAAACACAACACTGAGTTGGATGCAAGTTATCTATATCATCAAAAAACAGTACTATATAATATCAAACAATAACAGAGCTGATTCATGTAAACACACACCCACATACAAATACAGACGTAGTCCCAATCTAAAATTGTCACTGCAGGAGAGATGGCAGTTACTCAGAGGCTCAAACTACACACACACACACACACACACACACAGAGAGAGAGAGAGAGAGAGACATACAGACACACACACACACATGCATGTGGTTCAATATAAAAGTTTAATATAAAGGTATAGTAGCTGCACAAACACACAAGAAGAAAATATTTCAAAGCTGTGAGTATGCTTAGGATGTGGTTTTTACTTTTACCTTTCAGTGCATGAAGACTTCTGGTATGACCATCCTGCAGGGTCATTGTTAACGATCAGAGACAAGCATGAATCCTAGGAAAACTGCAAAGCATCGTGGGGCCATCTCTCAAATAATTTTCTATGGAACACTGAGATCCCGTGAGACGCTGACACATGTTCTGAGGGGCCAGCCAAGGGTCCCACAATCTTCCCTCCACTTGGAGAAGAAGTAGCTTTAAGCTTCCTAAAACTGATATACATATTAAAGGTGTTTCGTGTTTTATAAACAGGAACATTTGTGCAAATAACATCCCCTATTATATTTGCATGTGACTTTAGTATTCTCTAGAATATGATTTGAAAGTAAAATAGACTGTGCAAATGGACAATGGGACTCCTGATCCGGTCACCTAAGTGACTAAATCTTCATGTACCCCAGATGTCACATCCTACTTATCCTGTGTGAAGCAGGCTGATCAGCAGTACATACAGGGAATATTCTGTACAAATAACACTCATCGTAATAGCTGTGGCAGTAACAATGGTTGACAGCCACTGTGAGAGGACCACCCCTGTGCTATTCTACACATACAAACAGATGATCTCATTGAAATGCCCAGCCATCATCCACCAGACACACAAAGGACCATGTCACTTCCACTCATGGGGGACTCCACTTCCTTTTCCCACACATATCCACTGCCAAGAGTAATCAGCAGCAGAGCGGCTGTCTATGAAAATCTTTCTGTAAACCATTGTTGCTGCTGGCTCTGTTTTCCCTGAGTCATTTTGATTCATTAGACCCTCAGTATCCTGATAGAGGAGCAGCCTCTGGCAGACAGCAGCTTTGGCAAGTCCCTGGATGAGCTGGCTTCAGACTGGCACCCAAACAACCCTGAAAGCTGGCTTTGCCTCCTGGACACTCCTGCCACACAAACACATGACTCCTTCTGACAGCTTGCACCCACTGCCACCGAGCTGCCTGCCATCTGGGTGTGGATCATCAATCTGCCGTGCTGGACAACCCAACCTTTGTGTGTGGCTCCCAGAGCAGAGCACATGCAGGTGAGGCTTGGTTCTCTCCTAGCAGAGTGGAGGTGCTCAGTGGTGAACACCCGCCAGACCTGAATCCATAGCTGGAAGAAAAGCTCCCAGCCATGTGTGCTAGGCTCTGATTCTAGCACTCTTCTTACTGGTAACATACACGCATAGCAATATAGCAGGAGCTCTCTTCTTCTTGAGATGAAACAGGCGAGACTGGGCTTGTGGTCACTGATGTGTGTGTGTGTGTGTGTGTGTGTGTGTGTGTGTGTGCATTTGGAGGCCAAGTTGAAACTCGGGTATCATTCCTCAGAAGCCATCCATCTTGGTTTTGAGCCTCAGATCTGACACTGGGACCCAGGGCTCACTGATTACCAGAGATTGGCAGGCCAGCAACCTGGAGGATTCTGCTTGTTTCTACCTTTTCTCTGCTAAGATCACAAGGGCATCCACCACACCCAGTTGGGTTTTTCTTTTTTTAACATGAGTTCTAAGGATCAAACTCAGGTTCTCCTTCCTGAAAGCCCAGCCCTCTACCAACTAAGAGATCACCCCAAACTGCTGACTGTATATTTTAAACACCAGAAAGAGAAAAGTCTCCTTTACATATGACAGATGGTGGCTGCCCTTACAGTCTTCTTCCAAATCTATTCCAAGAACTCAAGGCCATCCCTGTGCACAGAAATCACAGTACCCCATGACTGAAGTGATGAGGCTTCTGACCTTCCCAAAAAAGACACACTTGGTGAGATGTGTCCCATGATGGGACACTTTGATTGCTGCACATGGTTGGCTCCACCTGTGGCCTAGTGAAAAGACAAAATCACACATGGGAACAAAATGAAAGTGTCGCAGTCCCAGCGGGAGGGCCACACGGACTCATGTTAAACATTAGACCTTGTTAAAAGCCAAGTCTGACAAAATACCCAGCTCCTGTATTGAAATCAATGGCACTGAAGGAGGAGCAGGAGAGGATGGAGAGAGAGGGAGAGCAGGGACATGTGAACTCACTCAGTCATTCCATAATTCTGACGCTAGAGGCAGTCACAACTGCTTCAAAGAGGAAGCCAAGACTCAGAGAAGCCAAGCAGGTCTTAGGTCTCCATCCAGTTCTTCTGGCACATGGACCTGTGTGCCGCGATCTCTCAGCCAAGCCCATGTTACCCAGCCTCCCCAGTGCAATCTAGTCACTTGTCAAATTCTAAGGAACAATGAAAACGGCTGAGAATGAAGGTCAGGTGTCACAAGGCGTATCCCCTTTCACCAGACCTTACACATTAGGAAAGAACAGAGGAAGAAAAACAGCACCCATTAGCCACCCCACAAAAACAGGGTGACATAAGCAGGCCTAAAAATAGAGACGATATATCTGGTAAGAGCCTTCTGAAGTCTGACAGTTCCTTTTCCTTCTCACTCAACCTACGTGCACTCAGTCACCTAAGCATCCACCTACGCCCCCTGCGGCTCACACACCGACCTGCCTATCCGGAAGCTTTCTCCAAAATCATAGCCCCTCCACCTAGATCCTCAAGATTGAAAAACTGTCTTTCTTGGTGAGTACCTGTGAGCCTGCGTGCTAGAGGAGGTGTTTGTCTAGCTAGACTGGCTAACAGTTCACGGCATAGCTGCAGTGTTCATTTTGAGCAATGCCCTTAGTGCCACAAAATGAGTGAAAAAACACACACACACACACACACACACACACACACACAAATGTTTGCTCTCAAAGTCACGGAGGTCAGAGTACAAAAGTCAAGATGTCATGGCAGGCCAAGGCCCTTCTGAAGAGGAAGCCTCTGTGCTTCTCCCTGAGCTTCTGACAGCAGCTTAAGGCCTCATCATCCTTGGCTCACACCTCCATCAGCCCAGCATCTACCTCCATTGTCAAGTGGTCCCCTGTGTGTGTGTGTGTGTGTGTGTGTGTGTGTGTGTGTGTGTGTGCGTGCGTGTGTGTGTGTGTGTGTGTGTGTGTGTGTTCTCCTCCTCATAAGGACACTCTTCACATAGGATTAGTGTGTACCCTCCCCTAGTATGACCTTATTCTAAAGGATTGCCATCTAGCATCATGTGATTCTCAAATAAGGTCTCATTAAGGAGTTCTGGCCACTAGGACATCCCTGTAGCTCGCAGGAGTACACAGCTGAATGCATAACCATCTGCCAGGTGCCAAAGGCAGTCTCCCTGACTGGCTCTGACCTCTATGAAGTTGATGAGTGGCTCTCTACCCTGACAGTGCTCAGCCTGCAGAGATGATCTGGCTACTTTATTCCATGCACTGAAGACTCTCACGAGGCAGATCTGACCTGGGAACCATGACTCCAGAAGAACATAAATAAAAATTAAAGGGCCATAAGTGACAACACAGTTCATCGTGTCAGTTACTTTCTGCTCCTGTGATCAAATGTCATGACCAAAGGAAACTGACAGAGGAAAGGGTTCCTTTGGGCTGACAGTCCCAAGGGAAGAGTCTGTAGTGGCAGTGGAGACATGACAGTTGGTGGCCAGGGCAGAGAGCTGAGCAATCACACCCCACACGGGGAGCAGAGAAAGTGAACCAGATGTAGAAAGAGGCTATAAACACCCAAAGCCTGTCCTCGGTGACATGCTTCCTCCTGCAAGGCTCCACATCCTTGAAGTTTCATAACCTCCCCAAACAGCGCCACCAGCTAGGGACTCGGTGTTCAAAAACACAAGCTTATGTAGAATATTTCTTGTTCAAACTGCAAGCATTCCACCCTTGTCCTTGATAGGTTCATGGACATATTATAGAGCAACACGTATTCAGTCCAACTTAAAAGTTCCTATGGTCTTTTTTTAAAAACAGTCTTAATACTATTTAAAAGTTCAAAGTCTTAATTTCAACTTTCCTGTTGTACTGGCTAGTCTCATGTCAGTTTGACACAAGCTAGAGTTATCTGAAAGGAGGGAACATCAATTGAGAAAATGCCTCCATAAGATCCAGCTGTAAGGTATTTTCTTAATTAGTGATAGGGGAGGGCCCAGGGCCCAGCCCCTTGTGGGTGGTGCCATCCCTGGGCTGGCAATCCTGGGTTCTGTAAGAAAGCAGTCTGAGCAAATGATGGGGAGCAAGCCAGTCAGCAGCCCTCCATAGCTTCTGCATGAGCTCCTGCCTCCAGATTCCTACCCTGTTTGAGTTCCTGCCCCGACTTCCTTTGATGATGAACAGCAATATGGAAGTGTGAGCCAAATAAACCCTTTCCTCCCCAGTTTGTTTTTAGGTTATGGTGTTTCATCACAACCACAGAAAACATCTGTAAAAAAAATACTTACTTCCAACAAACAAAAGCACAGAATATACACTTCCACACCAAAAGGAAGGAACATGGGCATAATCAGAACCAAAGGAAGACCAAAAACCCAGCAGGGCAAACACCAAATCCTGTAGCTTCATATCCAGCAACAGGGGCTTCATTATCAAAGAGTTTAAATAGCTCTGCCACTTCAGCTTTGTTGCCCACCACATACACCTATCTCTTGAGCTGGTTATACTCCTTCTGTATAGTTCTGCTTGGTATACGTCATACAGATCTGGCATTTCCAACATCTTGGGATTTCCACTGTAGCTCAGACTTTACCTTCACAGCTTCATGCAATGGCATCTTACAGCTCCTTGCAGGGATTCCAGGCCTGCCATATGTTGCCTGGCTTTAGTGGCTCTCTGAAACCACAGAGAAGGAATCCATAACCCTCTCATTCTTGCATCTTTCATGACTCAAAAGCAAGTGCTACATGGAGGGCACTGTCAAGTTTAGATGACAACTTGGGAAGAACTCTTGCTCCCCTGGATTGTATTTATAGGAGCTTTATATTGTTTTCTAGAGATGGGAAACTCCTTAGGCCTTTTCCTTTCCCAAATTGGAAGTTTGGATGGGTGGGTCTTTCCCTTGGAGCACCCTTCCTATGCAGAATAGGAGGCTTTTCGTTAGTGGCAATAATCTCCTCAACAATTACAACCTTTTCTTCAGCACATGACCCAGTTAGAACATAGCGCTCTTTTCCTCTAAAGTCTGTACATTTTATATTTCCTTCTTCCCCACTTATTGCCTTCTCATTGTAGACCTGCATAAGACTAATAAATAATAACCACACTAAAGACTCAATCTGATGCTGTCCCAAAACTTCTTCCACCAAAGAAACTGGTCCATTACTTTTCTTTTAACTTCATGCAAGTTCTTAGGTCACAGGCAGAAGACTAAAGTATCTGCTGAATGGCCTTCAGCCCTATTGCTCATAAAATCCTTGCTTCCCTCTGAGACCTCCAGTCCAGGCCTCCATAATCACATTACTCTCAGCACTATGGTCTTCCAGGCTTCTGTGAGGATGAACTGTTAAGCAGTGCTTATAGTTTTCTAGTCCAAAGTTCCAAAATTTTCCACATTCCTCAAAAACAAAACAAAACAAAAAACAAACCAACAAAAGAAAGGGTCAAGTTCTAGACAGCAACAACCCCATGTCTGCATTAGTTACATTTTTGTTGCCACAATAAGATACCACAGCCAAAGGCAACTTAAGATACATATTTGATATTTTGGCTTCTGCTTCCAGATGACTAGAGATCCATAATGGCGAGGAAGGCATTTTTGCAGGAGGAGCAGGAAGCTGAGAGATTACATCTCCATCCTACCCACAGGAAGCAGAGGGTAAGCCGGAGGTAGAGCGAGGCTATAAACTCTTAAAGCCAGCCCCAAGTGACATACTTCCTCCAGCAAGGTTGCACTATCTAAACCTCCCCCAAACAGCACCACCAACTGGAGACTAAGTACTCAAGTATATGCGCCCATGTGGGACACTTCTTGTTCAAATTACAATACTCATTCACAATTGAGAATCCCTAACGCAAACTCTATAATAACACTTCAGATATACAAAGACAAATAGGAAAACAAAAAAATTAGTGAAATAATGGTCAAAGTTCAATCAGTTCATGAACCTAGAGCAGTCTATCTGGAGTTTTCCTCACCACCCACACTACCTTTTTGTGCTTGCCCAGCCCCACATGTTCAAGGCTGGTGTTTAAGCTTACAGATGGATATACATGAGTCTCTTTCAGGTACAGAATTAGGTGTGCACTAGTGTGTTCTCTATGGATTGTTAGAGCACAGGTAAGATCTTCTAGGAATAGACACAGGGCTGGACATCTTTGCCTATCATCACCACAATGATAGAATACATTTCTATTACAGTTCCCACTGAACAATGAAGTTGTCACATAGTAACAGTTAACTAGCTTGCCTTCCCAACCCTTCTCAAGTTCTCTGGTGCTGGGTCCTCCATGCACATACAACAAGAGAATAAATGAACGCAGAAAGGTATGTCAAAATAACTTTCACCTGGCATAGCAAGGATACTGACTTACCACAAAGGCTCACAATCTGAGGTGGATCTAAAAACCACATGGTGGAAGGGGAAGACTGACTCCTACCAGTTTCTATTCCGGCCTCACAACAGCATGCTATGTTGCATATCCTTCCCTAAATTAATTAATGTAATTAAAACTTTTTAAAGAAATATCACCAAACTAGAGTGGAATTTTACTTCAGGTTCTTCTCCCAATGATCACCCTGGAAACCAGAGAGGTTTCTGCTCCAGTTTCCTTCTATTTACATCCCTTTCTCTTCCTTAAACCAAGAAGGAAAGAAGGAAGCCAGGAAGCCAGGAAGGCAAGGTGAGTGATGTGGGAAATGTGATTACTTGAGAATAACTTGACTCCCATTAAATGTTGGCACAGATTCTACAGTACTGAATGCTGCCACCAGAGATCCATGAGAAAAATTTCAGATCAAGTGACTCAGTACTGAGGCTCTGGAGCAAACTCTCCCCTGACAGTCCTCAGTCATCTGCAGTCACTGCCTTACTGCCATACTCCCCAGCAGCAGCTAGAAGGATCAACCTACACAGCGCCAAGATGCCCTGCCCTTGAGACAGGGTCACATGTAACCCAGGCTGGCCCTCAAAACTAATTATACCATCAAGGACAATCTTGAATTTCTGATTCTTCGGCCCCCACCTACAAAGTGCTGGGATTACATGCTTGCACTATCATGCCTGGATGTAAGCTCTGCAGTGCTGAGGATTGAATGAGAGCTTTGTGCACACTAGGCAAGCATATGTCAATTGACCTATATCCCCAGCCCAACTTTGGTTTTAAATAGATGTTCCAATATCCGTGCAAATTAGGGTGACCATCTCAGTATCCCTGATACAGCTCTCATCCATACCCCTGGCCTCCAGTACCACTGATATCAGCAGCCATGTTCACCTTTAAATTTGCCTTGGTTTAGACAGCACAGTATATGGTCATGCTTTGTGAGTCCACTGACCTTTATAGCATGCTCCCTGTTTTGGTTCAGAATAATAGAGACATACCTGAGCCCATCTGTTCTTTCCCTCTTTCCCATTCCTCCTGATAAACACCTTTGGTGTGCTCACACACCATGACTCTTGTCTTGCTCCAAAGTGCTTACTTCTGCCTCTTAGCTTGCTTGTGTTCTTCGCTCTGTCTGAAAAATTCTTTCCTCACCCCCACTCACATGCAATGAGCATTATTTACATGTCTGTGAAACAGCCTTTGTCTACATCCAGCCACCCGGATGTAACTTCACATGAACTTTGCCTTGATAAAACAGGGTAAAGTGGGAAAGGTCTGTCTTCAGAGATGTGTTCCTTCCTCCCCAAGAACTCTGCTGTAATTTGTTTAGGAGCTAGTGGTGGTACCTGGCTACAATAATGCCAACAGTTCTTCATTCTTCAAAGATGGCACATGAAAGGAAGCATAAATCTAATATATAATCTACATGTGCATGCTTTCTCACAAAAAAATTATTCACTTCCAAGGAAGTTGCAAGTAAAGGATCTTCCTTGTCTGAACTCTTGCTGGAAGCAGGCGCCCATCACCTTTTGCCAGCATCCTTGAAAGAGAGCTGTCTACATCACATCCAAACATATCTTTTGAGCCCACTTCTCTGGGTACCTAAGTACCCCAATGGAACTCTGTGCTACAGAAGTTCTTAGACTTAGGTTTGTGTACCATCTGCACCAGAGTATTTAATATGCCTCTTAAAATCACTTGTTTACAAGTCCAACTCCAGACACAGCTGAGTCAGCACTTGGAGCAAGGAGGGAAACAAAAAATGCTCACAAGTGCCCCAGGGGGCACGTCATGCCCATTGGAGGGTCATGACCACTGTTAGAGATATGGGGTCTAGATCTAGAGTTCTGTTCCATCTTCCTGACGGATGGGAAGTCACTTTCCTTTTATTCAAAGCAGCTCTTGAAGTAACAGGAGGTCCTTCTCTACACATTCCCTCTTTAATTCTCAGTTGTAATCATGCTACTGAAGTTTTCTTTATCAAGAGTTTTATACCCTAAACCAACTTGGTCACTCTCCTCTGGACCTTTCATTGCTTTTCAATGTCTCTCCCAAAACATGGCATTCAAGATGGCCATACATCACAATCTGAACTGGGTGGAGGGCTAGAAGGTACTGAATGCCTTCACCATACACCGCCAGTTATGTGCCGACTATTCATTTACATCCCTACCAAAGGAACATGTGACAAGCCATCTCAGCCTAAACCAGCCATCAGGAAGGCTCATCACTTTATAAGCCTCTGCTAATTAATAAGGCCCATGAGGCTGACGCGTTCCTAAGAGCTGTTTTCACTTGAGTGGCTTTGCTTAAATGTCCCATATATAGATTAGCAATGTATTTCCTTTTGTGTATTGTCCATTCCCATTCTGTTTCTGACTTTAACTCACTTTGGCAGTCCTATGCCAAATGCATCCTGCCTGTGCACTGCATCAAATTCTCACGCAGCATTTCCCCACTTCACAGGGGAAGAGACTCTACTTAGCAGCGAGGACCTTGCCATGAGGAAACACAGGGGCATTTTCTACTTCCTCATTTATTTGTGACTTGGCTTAAACAATATCTTTTTGGAAGGCAGCTCCTCATCTTGCAGACATTCTTTAAATGGGGTTGAAAGAGCTAAGTCCCTGGGGTAAAACCAAAGACGAAGGTAAAAAGACACAGCATCCTCACAGCTCTCCCTGGATCTCCTGCTAACATTCTCCTTATTCAATTCGTGTTTCTCCTGGCCCTAGAGGTAACAGTGGCCAAACAACAATGGATAGAAATGCTCACTGTGGACACAGAGTAGGAGAAGTGTGGAGCTGGGTATGATGTCACACCTGTAACTGCAACACTAGGACAATTGAGGCAGGAGGATCTCAGCACCGCTACACAATCAGTTCAAGGTCAGCCTGCCCTACCTAGTGGCATGCCGGGGAAAAGAGGCGCCTGTATTAATTCATATATTTGTCAAGAGAAGTAACATGCAGCTGTCCCAAAATGACTGCCCAGAAAAGGACCAAGGGGAGAAATTTGGAGAGAGGCAGGACTAGGTAATGAGCCAGTCCACCTGTTGACAGCAGCATCCACGTAGCACACATGCAAGGCAAACAAAGCTAGCCTTCATTTCTTCCATTTCATACTTACTATCTGATATCCCAAGACCAATGTTTATACAATTATCTAAGACCTTAATGTTAATTCATTATTTATAGCATTTTAGTCCAAACAGCTGAGCTTCTCACAGATTTGGTTAATTTAATCAAACTCCATGCAATTATACTTTAATTAAAACTACATATGCATAAAGTTGAAATGCTGATATTTAAATCAATTGAATTCACAACAAGATTAGAAGAAATGCAAACGATTAATTACAGATCCAAATTAGAAACAAAATTAAAGGCAATTTTAATCCTTCTTTTTCTGTCCAGAAGGTAGCCATGACCCAAAGGTCATGAATCTTCAGTGTCACACAGTGGATGGAAACACAGAGACTCCCTAACTTCAGACGCACAGCCTGTTCATCTGGGCCATTCTAGGACCTTTTGCTGTTCCCTATATCCATTAAACAAACTTGACTCTCACCCAAAAAACCAACAGTTTTTCTAAACACTTATCTACCAATGAGGGGATCGAAACTGCTATGGTGATGGAAAGGTCTTGATGTTGAGACTTGGTCATTTTAGCACCCTGACCTCAGGTTAGGTTTAGGTTAGGTTTAGACCTCAGGTTCTTACTCCTCTATAAGCTCTGACAGAAGTTCAGTGTCTCCCTTGTTACAGAACACATTCACGTATTATTTGACTGCCCTATATTTTGCTCAAACCATTTTCATGCATTATTAAAAATAATAAAAAACCTGTAAAGCTCTCTAAGTTATGACATCATTTTCTTTAATGGGAAGGGAGCCTTCTCTTCTTTGTTCTTTACTATTCTAAGTTTTCTGCCACTCTATTTTTAGGCTAATTTTTTTAATGTAGGCAAAAATTAAGCCTGCTTTCTCAGCATTAAACTTTCAGTCTCTCCATGACTTATTGTATGGTCACTGATCCTTCTTCATGGTTTAGTTTCTTTTCTCAGCATTGGGAATCAAACCTAGGACCTTATGCATGCTCAGCAAGTATTCTACTACTGAGCTACATCTTCCACCCATAATTTTTGGGGATAGCATCTTACTATAATTCAGTGTTTAGTTGTAATTATTACCTTGGCACAATCTAGAACTAAGAAGAGAGTACATCAATAAGGGATTGCCTTGATCAGGCTAGCTGGTGAGCATGTCTATGGGGGTTGTCTTAATTACCTTAATTGAGGCAGGAAGACCTAGCCCACTGTGGGTGACACCATTCCCTAAGCAGGCAATCCCAGACAGTATAAATGTAAAAAGGAGGCTAAGAACAATTAAGTATGCATGTGTTCACTCTCTCTCTGCTCTTGATTGTGGGTGTGACTAGACATTTCAAGTTCCTGCCTTGACTCCCCTGCAGTGGTGGACTGTGACCTGGAATTGTAAACTTAATAAACCTTTCCCCCTAAAGCATGCTCTGTTACAGTAGCAGAAAAATGAGACTATTTAACTATGTAACCCAGACTGTCCTCAAATGTGTCATCCGACACCTTCCTCCTTAGTGTTGTGATTTGGGGTATATGCTCCCATTCCTAGCTCCTGAAGAAAAGTTTAAACCCTGAATAGATTGTTCTAAATAAGGGCACATAGTGATTTTTAATAAGCAAAAGCTACTCCAACTCACCTGGATGTTGATTTATCAAATCATTTCTGGAACTGTGTTCTCAAGATCTCAGTGTGGAAATAGGCTAATCTCATCTACATCCCACACAGCTGTTCCCACCCTCACCACCAGCATCTCCCATTCCATAGCCACTGCCCTGCAGGTAGATTACCCCCTTCCTCTCAGCAAAGCCTCCTGCCACTCCACAGCAAACTGTAAGTGACATTCTCTCATCTACATTCACCCTCTCTCTGACTCCCAATGTATGCAACACCCCCACAATCACTATAGTGGTCAGCATCACATGACGTTAATGTGTAGCCTCCCCAGTGAAACCTTAAAGTCACTAAAACTGACAACCTGGAGCCATGTGAACTTGATACACAATCTGTAAACCTTAAAAGCAAGTGGGAAGTTCTATGTCATGAGGATAGAGCCATCCCAAGCCCATCCTGGGATATTTGGGCACAACTTTCCTCTCATCCCCACCATCCACAGACATACAGGCTGTTTCCTGGAAAGACTAAAGGGGCATTGTGGGACATACTCACTGCAAATCGGACTTGGCAGTTCTCCTCCCCCAGGTAGCAGAGGTCGCCCGAGACGTTGGTCTCCAGCCATAGGTGTTCCCCATTAACAGCATTCTCCTGTAAGGAAAAGACCCACCCACTTCAGTTTTCTCTTCAGCATCAAGGGAGGAATTATGCAAGACAATTAGTGACTCCTAGGAGTTTAGACACTCTTCATGGGATCTTCAAAGACACTGCTGGAGTTGATCCTATGGAAATTCTGGAAAGGGAAAATGGTGTGGGAACTTTGATCGATAACCAAGGTAGATATAAAGTCTATGAAGGCCTTATCCGTGGATGTGTCACCTTGAAACATTCTCAACCAATGAGGAAAAGGCAACACTGAATGGCTCCATATGACGTCTTGTTTATCCAGACCCCAGATGTGATGACATAGGAGACCAAACTTAGATAAAAATTTGCCTCTACTTAGTGAATTAGCTGAGAAGAAGGATGAGAGTATTAAAATACTTTAGGTAAGAATGGCTGACAATGCATCTACACTCAGCTTGCTTCTCTGGAACTCAAAGCACAAATGCATTTCTACTAATCTAAACATGTTGCTAATTTGGCAAGGCTTCCCACTCAATTCTAAATTTTACAAACTAAATAATTTGTCTGCTTCCTAAGAATACACACTGTATTTGATGGTGAGCAGAGCTGCTGTTATGTATGCTACAATGAGTAACAACCCTGTTCTATCCATAAACGTGCAGTATACAATGGAAAGGAGGACAGCCATCTGGCCTTTAAATATGGCAAATAGAATTCTATGATCTTTCTTCCGATACACCACTTTAAAGGTATAGGAATTTATGTACTGATTGTATATTCTGCTTATTTGCTGAAAGGATGAAATACTGGAGAAAACATTGTGTTACATTAACCATAAAGGAACATAAGACTAAGCCTGCAGAGTTTATAGGAAAAGTCCTGTTGTTTTTATCTTATTCCATGTCAGAAAGACAAGGACTAGCAGTTATCTTTTGATGGAGGATGCTGTGGGCTGAACTACGCCCCTGTCCTCAATTCCTATATTAAAATCTAAATCACAGTGCGATGGCGTTAGAACAGGCCTTTGGAAAGTAATCAGGTCATGAAGGTAGAGCCTTCACCATGGAATCGATGCCCTAATAGGAAAGTAACTCAAGAAAGCTCTCCCTTTCCATACATGTATGCAACAAGGAAAAGCCACCTGAGTTCACAGCAAGAAAGCAACTACCTGCCAGACAGGAAGAGGGCTCTCACCAGGAACTCCATGCACCAGCACCTTGCCCTTGTACCTTCTTGGCTTGGAAATGATGGGAAATCAATGTCTGTGGCTTAAGCCACCAAGTCTGTGACATTTTGTGGTAACATCCTGATCAGACAACAGAGAATAGCGCCAATAAAAAGCTTTTCAGGCTAATCAAGTCATTTAAAGTCCATCATACATTTGAGCCATGCTTAGGATAACTCATCCCAGAAGCATCCACACAACAGCCTTCTCAATGCCAAGGCTTAGTAGAGAGAATCAGAAATATAGACCAAATGTTTCTAGCTGGAAGCAGGGAAGAAAGCACCAATTTTCATGCTATTTTTTTTAAACACTGGATACATTTCTTCAGATTCAAATAGAATACATTTTCCTTTCAGGGTGAATGGTCTCGAATGATTTCAAGCAAGAAAACCCATTGACCTCAAATCCAGATCAGCGGTTCTCAACCTTTCTAATGCTGCGACCCTTTAATACAGTTCCTCATGTTGCAGTGATCCCCAACCATAAAATTATTTTTATTGCTACTTCACAACTGTAATTTTGCTACTGTTAAGAGTAAAAAGTAAATATCTGTGTTTTCCAATGGTCTTAGGTGACCCCTGTGAAAAGGTCATTTGACCCCCAAAGGGGTTGCACCCCACAGATTGAGAATCACTGCTCTAGATGCTTCAAGATCCAAGGAAAGTGAGGAAGTCTCAAAACAACAAGAGTAAGATGTGAACACAAGGAAAAGTGATCAGGTATACAGACGACAAAGGCCTCGAATGCCTTTTTTTCCCCTTCTCCCCAGTAATATTCTCCTTTGGTTAACAATGTTCAATTTGTACATAAATAGTCATGGGAAAACAGACTTTTCTTCACCTTCTGGGACACTATCAGAAGGAAGGAAGACTAGACATAGGGCTGGACCCTAAAAATCTTACAAACTGATGACGTCATTAGAGAATAAAATACAAAGGCATTTCTTTACAAGGCAGCCTGAAGAAATTGTGCTCACCATCTAAACCACTACAGTTACCTACCATCCAACTTGAACTTCTAACCAATTATACAAAAGCCATCCCTTTTCATTTTATCGTTTGACTCATTCAGCAAACATTTGTTCTTCAGTGCTGGCACCAGTCCTAGGGATGCTGTGATATCTCACAGTGGTAAACTGACTAGCAAAGTTGGAAACTAAACACGACATAATAACAAGAAATCCTAAGGGGAGGACTTCAGAGGAAATCTTGCCAATATTTTAAGGGGTCCAATAGAAAACTGTTACAGTGGAGCAAATGTCAAGAACCTTTGACAGTAACAAGCTAGGTGTGCCAACAAGAGGGCAGGTAAGGCAGGCAGAAGCAGGTTAAGAACCTGGGAGTCAGACTGTTGGGAGCACCACATACCTGACTTATGGGCCAATAGCTCCTAGGCCTCAGACTCCTTTGTTAAATGGTATACCATTTGCAAGCTTTCAGAGGTCTGCAGGTCAACCTTGCCTTGGAGTCATCCACAGAAGACCACTACTTTTAGTTAGCCTCAGTTTTTGATGGGAACTTGATTTAAAAGAGATGGACCTTTGGAAGGTAAAAGCAGGAGGCTTTACTGCATCCTGTCAGCATCTAATGGGCTGGTTCTCAGTTTGAGCTATGTACTCAATAACCTGGTAAATTTTCAAAATATATGAGTATGATTCCAGAGAGTCTGTGTCAGTGAATCTCAATGAAACTTGTGTATAGTAATTGTTCAAAGGTCCCAAGGTGGTTCCAATGTGCTTTGGAGTCTATGACCCAATAGACCACACCCTCCTCTTCAAGTGTTTTAGATAATAGATTTTAGAGCGTGTCTATGAGCCAAAGTACTATATTGCATCCTTCTCTGTTTTGTACCATCACTAACAAAGATAAGCGTAAGAAAGACATGTCATGAAGCATCTCCATCAATTTTAAGAAGAGACACAAAGCTATAAGCATATACTCATAGACCTGGAGTTCACCATGAAAAGCCAGGAGGTGACAGGAAAGGAGATCAACATGTACAGACATCTAAAGAAAACACAGAGTAAAACATTCATTCCCAAAATTACTATGCTTACTTTGAGAAGTAGTTCCTGAAGAAATAGTTCTAATGGAAGGAAAAGGTAAGTATATACCTGACTAGGTTAATCTAAAATTCCTTAATGGGGGAAAAATGGTCACAAGAAGTACAACACAACAGAACGTTGTAAAATCAAGGAGTACAAATGTAGAGATTGGTCATATAGAGAACTTCATGATATAGACTCACAGAAATAAAAAATAAATTCAGAACTGACTTGCATCATGGACATAGATACACAGAAAAATAAGAGCTGAAAATAACGAAGTACATCGATAGTTGAGTTCTTGACACACATCTGTTTCCATTCTTCTCCCCCAGGGAAAGCTCAACAGAGAATTCTTATATTTTGTCACTTCCTTTGCACACCATTATAATCTTGAGCCTATTCCAGGTGTTCTTCTTTCACATGACAGTACTGTTTTCCAGATCACCAGATCATGGCTGAATCCAATGGCCAATGATCAAGCTCCACACTCATCAGCAGCTTCAACACTGATGATCGCTGTCTTCATCCAGAGCTACTTTCTTCTCCTCTGCTGTTTACTTTTCCTAGTCTCTGCTGTTGGATCTTCCTTATGCCCAAATTTTCAACACTAAAGTGTTCTGCAGCCCAACACTCCGATCTTTACATCTTCTGTCTACATTCAGTCCTTAGATTACTGCACTGAGTTTTCTTGAGCACTCATTGAGTAGTTGTTACCTTCCAAATTATTTATTCAGGATGACCCTCTTTGAGCTTCACTCATAAACAATTGCCCACAGCATCTCTCCAGAAGACCTAATAAGCATCTTAAATCCTTACATCTGCAAGAACCGAATTTCCTCCACTGATAGGTTCTTCCTTGTCTTCTCTCTGGATTTTCAGTAAATGGCATTACTGTTCTCCCTACTTAGGCTAAAACTCTGGAGTCCTTCTATAGCTCTCTCTTATTTACAACTAATCTCATTTCATCATGATTTTAAAATGCATCTGAGGTCCAGCTACCACTCACCACTTCTACTGTTACCACCAGCTCTGGCTTAGAATATCTCAACAGCCAACCACAAGTGATATCCCTACTTTCGTCTCCACCCCTCATGGTCTACTTTTCAAAATGCAACATCGGCAGTAGTTGGGGTGAAAGCCTGAGACTTTCTCCTGCCCTATTGCTACCTGTGGCAGCCTAGGGAACCCTATTTGGACACCTTTACTGAGGTGAAGTGGAGGTTTGCTGCAGTAAAGAATTTTAGGGTACACCAATATGAAGCAGAGCTGGAGTGCAGTAAGAGGCTTTTGATAGATTTCAGCACAGAGGTTAACAGAGTAACACTCAGGGGGGAGATAAAACACACCCAAGTGTAGACAGGTTTCTCGGGAGATGCTGGAGTATCAGTATCTGAGCAAGAGCCATAAATATGATTTGACTGGTTTAATTTGGTTTTGGTTTTTTGAGACAGGACCTCGTGTAGCCCAGGTTGTCCTTAAACTTGCTACACAGCCCAAGATGAGCTTCAACCCTTTATCCACCTGCCTCAGTCTCCCAGGTGCTGGGATTACAGGCACGAGTCACCAGGCCTTGTGTAGACACATGGTTTTGGTGGCTCTCAACTTAATCTCAAATAGTTGCTAAGGAATTCGATTCTTCCCTTTTCCCCCTTTGCAATAAATGACATGACAGGGTGAGTCCAGAGGTGCCTTGGATAGGATTGCAATTTAATAAGGCAAACCATGGGTCAATCACAGGGTTACGGAAGAGGATTCTTGTGAGATTTCATAGAAAATCAAAGGCCTGCTACTGAGAAAAGAGAAAGGCCATACTCAAAGGTCATGTTTGCTTAGGCCTTGGTACATGATTTAGTGTAATGTTAACGTCTGTATTTGTAGCATCTTCATATTAACAGAACGTTGTTTCTATGTCAGCAACCTTCAGAGCAAACATTAACTGTGCTGGAATTCTTGACTCTCAGCTGGAGAGAGACAACAACCACATTCCTGGGCAAGGGGCTACTTTTCCTTCCCATCATGTCTCCTTAATTTCCCCTTCCTACCTAGCTTCAAAACAGAAATCTGATCAAGTGGCTGTTCTGCTTATCAGCTACTCATGCTGGTGGAAGGATGTTAAGTCTTCCCTTGCATAGCCCTTGGGTGGTTTTCTGTGTTCTTCTCCTATCCATAGTCTCTCAGTTCCTGTTCTTCTCACCTCCTTTCCTTCTATGCTTTCATTCAGTGGTTGACTTACAGGCACCCTGTTCTCCTTGCTGCTTCTCAAGCAGAGTGAAAGGTCTCAAATCAAGTCCACTGAATTTAGTGCCCCTTTGCTTAAGCCTTGCATGTACCTGAGGCCAGTATTGGGTGCCCCTCACTTCATCCAGGTTTAATGGTTCACTATGCATTTTTTTTTCTTTATCCAAAATCCTTACCCCTCTCTGGACTAATTTATATGGCTAATTTCTATCTGTAGTTTAGTCACCAAATCAAGAGTTATTTCCTCAAAAAGTCCCTAATGCCCCATAATCCAAGTCAAGTTGCTTTGCTAGTTTCTGTCATAAAATCATGTTTCTTTCCCATTATCTACCTCAACTGGCACTTATGCATATATTGGCATAATTATTTGATTAACATTTCCTTTCATACTAGATTCTAAGAGCCACAAAAACATTAAATTTACAACTAATTTATTGCATGATCATCATAAAATCTCAATAAATTTTAAGAAATAGAAAACCTAAAAGTCATTGAATAAATTAGTAAATACATATCTTTGTCATGTCTAACTGCTAGCGGCAGAAAGGAAAAATTACTGTTATTTTATGTCCGCTAGTTTGACATCATAAACTACAACACATGGAAGACCAACAGAGTTGAGACATGCAAAAAATGATGACACACACTTTCACCTACACTACATGCTCCCGCTCTCTCCTTTCTCCTTGTATATCTATCTTGTATGCATGATGATACTCCAGAAGTGTGAGTTTAACAGCTTTCGATGACTTATACAGTTTGCCTACTGAATTCTCCAACCTCAATATAGTCTTAGAGATTCTTAAGTCACAACTAACGTTAGAAGTAGGAGTAGTCCTGAGGACTCCTGAATTCTGCATAAAGGATACCTGGGTGGTGTCAGCATTAGGAGGGACTAAACAGATGACTGACTTTGGCTTGCTTTGGACATTTCTCCTGACTCCTTTTCTACCTGTGAGCTAATCACATGAGCTCTGTTATAAAGTAGATAGGCTACTAACATATGATTTAGGACCCTCTCATTTCCCTAAACCCCAGGTCATTTATCAGTAAAATTATAAAAATAACTGTTCCTCTATCCCAGAATCACTGTGAAATTTCAGTGCAAAAATGAAAATATGTCAATAATTGTACTTGATAAGGAGTCAGTAGGTGTTTGATTTCTTATCTTTTTTTAAAATCATGTTGCTATCTCTTTCTGACTTTCCTTCTTCTCCCGACTCCATATACCCTGGCATTTTTCAAATTCTTCTCCTTGGTCATTGTGACCATTTTGCTCTTCTTCTTGAACATATAACTAGATCTGATTTCCCAACTTTCCTTGCAGTTAGGAGTGGCCACGAAACCAAGTTCTAAGCAAAAGAACAGGAGCAAAGGTTCCAGGAAGGGTCCATCAGATCAACCAGAAGCAACTCATCCTTGATTCTGCCCCAGAGACTTATTGGGGTGATCAGCCTTGGGGGTGATTTTGGAAACCTCCTGATGAGATGTCAGCAGAACAGTCAGTGTCTATCCTTGAATAACCGTCAAAAGAGTCTAGTTCCCCTCCAACCACCCACACTAGTCCTGGTCTACGGCATAGGTGAGAGAAAAACAACTTCTCTGTTGCCACATTACACAGTCGAGTCTCTTATTCCAGCAGCCTACTTTGTCCCCAAGGAGTGCAGACTTTCCTCTCAGTTCTTACTTTTGTCTAAGTTTCTTTTTATGTCTAAGTCTGTCCCCGAGTTCCTTAGTATACACTAGACAGCAAATCTAATCAAGTCCCAGTTTCTTCTTTGAACTCTGGCATCTGCTCTGACTAATTTTCCATTGTTGTACATTCAGTTCCCTTAAAACACACCTATGATTGTGCCCCTCCATGGCTCCAAATACTTACCTGATTCTGTTGCACATGAAATGAAGTCCACTTCAGCCTGGCACTCTAGACCTTCCATCAGGCCTGCCAACCAATCTATCCTTATCTTATTTTCCTCCCTTACTTCTGCTCTTTAATCATATCTTATTTCTGGTGCCACGCTTTATTGATTATCCTTCCCACCTGGGAACATCTTTCTTGATTCTTGTCTACAAATCTACTTTGAAATGACATCTCAAATAATATGCATCTCAAAAACTGTCCATTTCTAGAAAACAGAAAAATAACCACCCTATTTCTAAGCGATGCCATTTTTTTCTAGTCTTTGGAATGTGGAGACAAATCCCCTTGGATGGACACAGACACACACATATGTACTCACTCACACCTACACTCATCTGTGATCCTTGCATGCATATTTACACAATAGATGTAGTTACTTATGACCCTCAATATATGTATGTATACATATATATGTATGTATACATACATACACACACATACACAAGTAGATATTACTAATTGCCAAAGTTAAGCAAAAACCCCAGTAATGGTTATAGATTTTTAAAAAAAGATAAAGATAGGGGAGTGATACAGATTGAATAACATGTTTAACAAGTGTGCCAGCAGGAGCCAGGCATACAGATACACATACGCAATTTCAACACCCAAGAATCAGAGACAGGAGAACTGCTAAAAGTTCAAGGCAGGTCTGGGATACCTAATAAGTTTCAGGTCAGTCTATGATACAGAGACCCTGACTCAAAAAGGGAGCCAAAGAAGTAGTATATATGCACCAGAAGCAAATAACCCAGAGAAACAAAGACATGCGATTAGAAAACAGTTTTTTAAATAACTGGAGTTATAAGTGATATCTCTCTTACAAATATCCATGCAAAATTTTAAAAAAATTAAATGTGCATTGCCTGAAAACCTACAAGTTAGTAATAAGTGACAAATTGCCTTGGACGGTTTCCACAGGAGCTGTGAGGAAGACGGCTGCTGAACACTTGGAGTGTGGTCAGCACTGATTGAGCTGTGCCAGCGACACTAAGGCACAGTTTAGAGACTGAGTATGAAAAAAGAGTGCTAATGTCCTCATAGAGTCGCCATCTGTTACTTCAATATTGAATGAGAGCATCTGGGGACAATCAGGTGAAACAAAACATGGTACTAAAACTGGGTTTCCCTATTTGTTCATGTTGTTTTAATGTGAATCCCTAAATAACTTATATTAAATCTAGGGCTCACATCTGTTTCCACTAAAGAGCGTTAAACAATCACTTCCCTAGCATCAGAATATTTGGACCAAGACACTTACTTACTGCAGACCCATGGAGCTAAGGAGTCTGTGAGCCCTCCGGGACACCAACAGATTTTGGTTGTTGATAAAGATTGCCAAATTGACACAGTCTATGATCACCTAGAAGACTACCCTTGGGCTTGTGTGTGAGGGAGTTTCTAAACTGGTTAATCGTGGTGGGAAAACCAATCCAAAGTGTCAGTGCACCATTACATGGACTGGAGTCCCAGACTGAATAAAAAGGAAAAGTGAGCTGAGCACAGAGTTCTCTCTCTGTTTCCTAGTGTAGGCACAGTGTGACCAGCTGCCTCACTGGCTGGCTACCAGCCTTCCCTGCCATGATGGACTGGATTGCTTCTTAAACCACACATTAGAATCAATCCTTCCTCGGTTTGCTTTTGTGAGGAATGTTGTTGCAGTAATGATAAAAGTAGTTAATATAGGACTATATCTTTAATTACCCTGAACTCAAAAAATAAAGAGTGAGAGCCAATCATAGTAGATCAGTCCCGCAATGACATCACGGTTATCCAAGACCAGAGGTATCATCGCACTGATCTCTATGAGGTGTTTTTCTCATTTTCTCACATCCTAAGTTTTTTGAAGTTTGAGTGAAGAGATATGGGAGGCAGGATGGGCTGTGGTGATGATGCCAAACCTGACACACAGCACAGGCTTCCTAGGCTCACACTCAAAACAGGGCTGGCAGGAGAACATATGCAGAAAACACTCACATATGTATGTGCACACACACCCATGTTGGCATACACACAGGCACACATGTGCCCCCAGCTGCTTCCTGGCTTTTCATTCAAAGTTTCTAAAGATAAAGCGACCTAATTTCATAACCTAGTTTAAAGCAACTCCATGTGAAGACTCTGGTTCCCTAGTCTTGTCCCTGAACTGAACTGTGAGGCAATGTACCAACTGTGCTGTCTCTGCCTGCTGGAGAGAAAGCACTTCCTCTCTTAGTCATCAACTAAAGAAAGGGAAAGCTGGTGTGGATGGGGGGAGGGGGTTGCTTTAGTTCCAGCTGAAGTTCTGGTTTCCAGGGAACACAAGGTGGAAGGATGTGGTCCAGCAAAGAAACAAAAGAAACTCAGAACTGAAGATGTTGGGGTTAAGATTGACATGAGCTTTAAGGAAGAGTTTCTGGAGCCTCAGCCCTGTACCTCATCTCCCACACTGGCCTGTGGCTTGCTCCAGGCAGCTTAAGGGGCAAAGCATAATTACAAAACAGTATGGACAGAAAAGAGACCCGCTCCAGTATTACTTAAAAACAGAGGCGAGCTCTAATTGTAAATTGAGTCACCTCTGCAGAGAAAGCATGTGACATTTAAGAAGACACATATTATCTGTGGCGCTGACACACTTCTAAATGGGCTAACTCACTCTAAACTGAGAGCTTGGATTCCAGCCCAGGAGATGAATATTTTTGGTTTCTATTTTGAACATCACTTCCTCCCCATTCTAGTAATTTAGCTTATTTCCTCCCAAACTGGCTTGGCTGACATGTGTCTTAATGGTATCAGAGGGAACAGCCTCTACAAGTTGTCACTAGGAGGGTGAAGACAGCCACTATTAGGAGAGGGAGGACAAGCAAGCCTATCCAGGTGCATGATAATCGGCTACAGTAGGAGGAACCTGAAAGGGGGCATTAAAACAGGTTGTGTTTGTTTCTTCTACAAGTTGGCGTTGGAGTTATGTTTAGCAAGCCTTTCAAGAACTAAAGATTATCTGAGTGCCCATCAGTTTCCAAGGATAAGTTCACTTCTCATTAATGGAGCAGAGGGGTTACAATCAATTCATGCCCTGGCATCAGTAACGGGGCAGCCCTTAGGCTGTCATGGGCTCTCCACTTTGAAGAGAAAACAGGCAGAAGACACTGCCTGGCTCTTTGGGTAGCTGGAGACCTAACAAGCCCTCCAGTAAGTCAAGCAAGAAGCACTAACTTGGTTCTGTTTGCAAGATGGGTCACTATGAGCAGAGGAATGCACACAGGAAATGGGATGATCGAAATGGCATGAGCCTAGGGGAAGGAGGGAGGGAGGCAGAAAGGAAGGGAGGGAGGGACAGAGAGAGGGGGAAGAAAGAAAGAGAGAGGCTACAGAAAACAGCCACCTTCATGCTGGGTTGAGCCCAGTGGCCACTGCTAGGATACTGGGGCACCTACCTGAAGGCTGTCTTGAACACTTCCACATGCCATCACTAAGGGGTGACATGCATGGGAGGAAAGCCTGTGTACAGGGAGCAAGAGCAAATACTGGCAAAGTTATCAAAGAAGTGGGACTGTCATCAGTCACAGTAAACCACAAGAGAGAAGAGTTTTGAGGAGTGAGTTCCAGTGGTGTGTGGGGAGTGAGTTCCAGGTGGTGTGGGGACTGAGTTCCAGTGGTGTGGGGACTGAGTTCCAGTGGTGTGGGGACTGAGTTCCAGTGGTGTGGGGGAAATGATTTACAGTGGTGTGGGGAGTGAGTTTCAGTGGTGTGGGGGAGTGAGTTCCAGTGGTGTGGGGGGAGTGAGTTCCAGTGGTGTGGGGCAGTGAGTTCCAGTGGTGTGGGGCAGTGAGTTCCAGTGGTGTGGGGGAGTGAGTTCCAGTGGTGTGGGGGGAGTGAGTTCCAGTGGTGTGGGGGAGTGAGTTCCAGTGGTGTGGGGGAGTGAGTTCCAGTGGTGTGGGGGGAGTGAGTTCCAGTGGTGTGGGGCAATGAGTTCCAGTGGTGTGGGGGGAGTGAGTTCCAGTGGTGTGGGGAGTGAGTTCCAGTGGTGTGGGGGAGTGAGTTCCAGTGGTGTGGGGGAGTGAGTTCCAGTGGTGTGGGGGGAGTGAGTTCCAGTGGTGTGGGGCAATGAGTTCCAGTGGTGTGGGGGGAGTGAGTTCCAGTGGTGTGGGGAGTGAGTTCCAGTGGTGTGGGGGAGTGAGTTCCAGTGGTGTGGGGGAGTGAGTTCCAGTGGTGTGGGGGAATGAGTTCCAGTGGTGTGTGGGGAGGGCTGGAATTTGTGTCACTAAGGAAAGGAAAGAGAAGGGGAAAATGGAATCCCTGAAGGAAATTAAGCTCAGCTACACAAAGCCTGAACACTGTCCCCCACAACTGGCCAGGCCAAGCCATGCTATGCAATACTCCCTGTGCTCACTCAGTCAGCCTCAGGACCCTCACTACCCTTCCCGAAGCCTGTGGCCATTATTCTGAAGGGAAGAACTGTGTTCTCTAGAGGACTCTGACACATATACCAGGTTCAGAGTGGGGTCCTTTCTACAAAAAGTAGGAGCGCAGACCCAGAGATCCCAATTCCAGGTTGACCCTGACCTGGCCTGCCGTGCCAGGTGCACCCTGAACAGCTTCTGTGCTTGTTTTCTCATTGGTGAGCTGATGTGACCACACGGTACAGAGTCAGGGTGTGGGAGGAGTCGCAGCCTCTGAAATGATGCCTAGTCTCCTGAGCTCAAGAGGTAGGAAGCAAAGAATTTCTCCAGGAGAGTCAAGGGGACTGTGAAGAACAAGGGGCTCCCACCAACCCTGCTCCCCATTCTGCTCCCGGAGCCAAGACCCTCAGGGGTGCCACACAGCACTCTATGGAACCAAGGACCTTAACCAAGACAAGTGACCGAGTGCCTGCACTTGTTCCTTCATTTGTTGTTTGTTTGATTATGGTGCTGGAAACCCAACCCAGGGGCTTCTAAATGTCTGTCAAGTGTCCTACCATTGATGTATACCCTGACTTTCTACTACCCATCCCCCATCTCATCTTTTTTTTTTAAAATTCTTCCTATTCTCATGCTTATTTGGGGGACTGTTAAGAAGCTCTAAGCCTCATCAGTCTTCAATAAACAACACTACCAAGTCAGTAAGTCTTATCATTAGCACACGCAGTCCAGTGGCCAGTGGCAGCATGTGTCTTCAGACTGCTTTTCTGCAGGGAACCAAAAGTCAGGGTTGTTGCAGAGTGATGCTCCAGCCTAAAGACCCTTCCAGTGCTTCACGCAAAACAAGGAACGTCCCCAATTCCTCATTTGGTCTCTTGAACAGAAGGGTCAGTTAACACACAGTGTATTTGGCAGAAAGAGGCCAACATTTTAAAACCAGTGTGAGTCATTTAAACTCTCACAGAAAAAATCAGAGGACACTAACTACACCTAGCCCTCTCCTCCTTCCTGAACATTCTGTGCGATTGGGTAATGGTGCGATTGGTACTGGGTACTGGTACTGTGTTATTGGTCACTGCTGGCCACTTCTGTCTGCTGACATCAATAACAGACAAGAGAGATTATCTGTTCCAGAGCCACATCTGAGTCTCCCAGAAGGGAGTGTTCACCTGCCCTAGCTTCCTACTGGACTTTCAGCATACGGCCATCACAGAGTGCCCACGATCACCAGGGAGGGAAAAAGAGGAACCAAAGACCATTCACACACACACACACACACACACACACACACACACACACACACACACACACACCACACACACACACACCCAGCCTGAGCTCCTATTTGTTCAGCCCCTATTGTATATCAGAGCCTCAGAGGCTCCGACCACTACTCAGAAATACTACATGGATGAATACTAACTATAAGGTATACCTCTCCAGGGGGATCAGAAAATAATGCCTGCTAGCCTAATGCTGGTTTAGGCAGGAAACTTACTAAAAGCATTTGTTGATAACTATTCCCAACATCAGCCATGACTCTAGAGGGTCCTTTCTTATACCCCAGTGGTGCTCCCCACCCACTCCCACCCCTGTGAACTCTCCTGGCCCAGACATCACTGTACTATGTCCTCACTGTTGATTTTTTTTCTATCCATGGGTTTTAGCTTTATAAACCACATCTTCATCACCCCCTTGATCCTAAGGAATCCACCCAGAACGCAAAACATTCTGGGGCAGAAAATAATGCCTTAACGCCTAGGAGATTCAACTGTGACTTTAAAAACACATCTATAGGCAGCTGGGTTTAAGCAAGGGTATGGGAACATGTGCTGGAAAAATGACAGCCTTTTCAGTAATGACACTGATTAAAAAAAATAGATGTCCACAAGCAAAGAATGGTGTTAGCTAAAGATGGGTGTCCACAAGTAGAGAATGGTGTTAGCTAAAGATGGGTGTCCACAAGCAGAGAATGGTGTTAGCTAAAGATGGGTGTCCACAAGCAGAGAATGGTGTTAGCTAAAGATGGGTGTCCACAAGCAGAGAATGGTGTTAGCTAAAGATGGGTGTCCACAAGCAGAGAATGGTGTTAGCTAAAGATGGGTGTCCACAAGCAGAGAATGGTGTTAGCTAAAGATGGGTGTCCACAAGCAGAGGATGGTGTTAGCTAAAGATGGGTGTCCACAAGCAGAGGATGGTGTTAGCTAAAGATGGGTGTCCACAAGCAGAGAATGGTGTTAGCTAAAGATGGGTGTCCACAAGTAGAGAATGATGTTAGCTAAAGATGGGTGTCCACAAGCAGAGAATGGTGTTAGCTAAAGATGGGTGTCCACAAGCAGAGAATGGTGTTAGCTAAAGATGGGTGTCCACAAGCAGAGGATGGTGTTAGCTAAAGATGGGTGTCCACAAGCAGAGGATGATGCTGGACAGCTATTTCTTACCAACTTAAACAGACCAGTACTTAAATGTAAGACCCAACGCTGTAAGATGTTAGAAGAAAATGCAAGAGACGTGACTCAGAATACTTCGATGGGATGGATTTTCTAAAGAGGGCCCAAAACAAGAAACAAAGGAAAAATGGGCAAACAAAAAACTGAAACACGTCTACACAGCAAAGACAGCAGGCAACGGAGTTAAAGGACAAACCACAGAGTAGGAGAAAGTATTTCAGACTGCATTCCTGATATGAGAAAATACCCAGAACATTCATATATACACCAAAACTTGAAAAACTCTGTAACCAACAAATACCCCATAAAAATGAGTGGTAGGTCTAAATCAACTTGTCTCAAAAGAAGACATGGAAGTGACTAGCAGATACATTTTTTTATTGGCCATTCAGTTCTTTATTAGACCATCAGGTGTTTTAGAAAGACACAGTATCACAGCTTCACAGAGTTAAACAAATGCAACATAAATAAGCAAAAGTAACACACCTTAAAATAATATTCTACAACAGAGAAAGAACAAAATAAAAAAAATCCTGCATTGTTATAGGGTTTTACATAATGTTGAATGCTTTCTATATTCTTGGAGGAGGTCTGGCTGGCTGTCATGGATTCTCCCATGAAGTCTGGTTACTGCGTTGTAACTAGGCTTTTTTTTTTTTTTTTTTTTTTTTATGCTGAACGCCATTTATTGAAGGAGGGAGGAGGTCAGATATATTTTAAAAGAGTAAACCTCACTAATCATCAGGGAACTACAACTCAAGAAACAGCCCCTCCTTTCCTAAGAGTGGCTCTCATCACATAGGAGTTAACATGTACTGTGGAGGATATTGAGAAAGAGAACCCTTCATGTTGGTGGTGGGAACCATAGCGGGCAGAGCCACACGAGCACAATGGTTGCTCCTCAAAAATGTCAAGAATGGAACCACTGTCTGACCTAGCATTCTCACCCCCAGGGCTGTATCCAAAGGAAATGAAAATCCTTTGATTTGCATGATTAGGAGACACATCTGCCCTGTTCACTGAAACACTATTCACAGCAGTCAGGAAATGGAAGCAACCCTGAGTGTCCATCAACAAAGGAATCCCAGAGCTTGGGAGGGAGGGACAGGTGGATTACTGGGGCTCCCAAGGTGGCCAACAAGCCTAGCCTACCTGAGAAATGACACACAAAGTAGACCTCTGGCCTTCACACTCATGTGCACAAGTACCCCTCCTCCTACAAAAAAATGTGACATGTCTGCATGCTTGTATTTACTGGTAAATGGTGAAAAGAGTTACCGGATGCAAAGAAAATGCCAAACAACCTGAGAACAGACACAAGGTCAGTGGAAGAATAGGAATGCTCTTTTCATATAAGAAATCGAAAACTTAAAGAAGGAATTCGCATCAGAAGTAAAACACAGACTATTATTTTTGTTAAGGTTTGTTACATTTTTTGGAAAGGCTGATTAATAAAGAATCATGAAGCTGTGCTGAGTGGCACATATCTAGAATCCAGCTCTTTGGGAGGTTAGATTAGGAGGCTCAGGAGTTCAAGGTCTGCTTGGGTTACAGAGTGTGTTCTAAGCTAGCCTGGGCTACTAGGAGATACCTTTCTCTCAAAATGAGTAAAAGTAAGGGTTTGGGATATAGTTCAATGAGTGCTTGCCTAGCTCACGGGAGACCCTGGGTTCAATACCCGGTGCTCTAAAGAGAGTTTGAGGCCCTTTCATCTTATATTCTTAAAAGTCTTGTGTGACTACATATGTTACAATGTTATTTAAAAGTAGAAACTGAGGCAGGAAGATTTTGCAATAGCTTCTTTCCCTGGTCCAGCAAACATTCAGATGACTTGGGGCAAGAGAAAATATTCTAACATTATGTTTGTACCGATACTATTTAACTATTGTTCCAAACATTTTAGCTTTAAAAGTAGCAAAAATGAAATGAATGTTTCTCATTCTTCCCCCAGGGGAAGCTGAGGCCAAGTCACACTTGCTACTGGGCAGCGCTTTTTCTATTTGTGAGACTGTGCCATTGGCTTATGGGAGAAGCATCTACCATATCCCCTGACAGTAAGTCCCTCTAAAGGATTTCAACTCTGCCAAGTTGAAAGAGTGTGGAAATAAGATTTGCCCTTACATACACAGGCATCGAAAACAGGCATGCCTTTAAGTCTTAGTTCAAATTAAAAACCCATTTAGGGCAACGTGAAAATCGGAGCTTACTTTTTATAGCCCGTGACCTTTGCTAAGGGTGTTATTTTTAAATTCAATAAAATGTCATATTATCTGTCAGAAAAAAAAAATGTGGTGCCTCTGCCGAGTGGAAGATTATTTATCTGTACAGAAAAAAAGAACCTGTCATTGGCAACATGAATGGAATTGGAGGCTTTGGGGTTTCGTGAAATAAGCGAGGCACAGGAAGTCGAGCACCATGCCACCGAGCACTGAGCCATCTCACTTACATATAAATTATCACAAAGTGTATTGTATACTAAGAGCAAGATGGTGGTTACCAGAGGCTGGGAGAGGTAATGGTGAGATAATCAAGGGAAAGGTTCTTCAACAGATAGTAAGTCACAGATACCATTTCACAGTACAGTGACCGTAAACAGTGGTAGTGTAGTGCACTTTTCTTGCAGAAGGCTAGAAAAGGGGATTTAGAATGTTTGCAGTACAAATAACTGATAAATGCCTGAGTAGACATACTTTGCACTGATTTAAACATTACACATTGTGCCCATGTGTCAAAACACCACATGGCACACCATAAATACATATGATTTTATGTTTTAGTTGGTTAAAAACAATAAACACTCCCCTCCTTTCTCCCATGACTTTCTCCCCTAGGCAGACAAGGACGTGGATGAGACAGCAGGGAGGAACTGAAGAGCAGCCCTGCACATGGCTTCAGGTGGGGACAATGGCTTTCAGCCCCCAGCTAGTGAGCTCATGAACGTGACCACTGAAGATGTGTTCTCACTTACAGAATCCTGAGGGTGAGTTGAGAAAAACACAGCATGCAACGGAAATGAACTTGAGATAAAAAGCAAAAATCAAACAAACAAACAAATGGCAGACACCTACGCTCCAGTCCAGAGTCGCTCTGGGCTCCTTTGCTGGACCGTTCGCCACAGGAAGGCCAAGAGGATGTGCAGGAGCCAGGTGCTGGAGGCCTGTCCGGGAGATGGCTTTCCTGTAGCAAAAGAATAAATATATAAATAAATGCATACATATATATATATGAACACAAACATGAGAGTCTTGTACAGAGCTCATAGCTCCTTGTAGGGTAGAAACTGTACCCGAGTGACCAGAGTGAGTCTCCAACATCTGATATCCCTTACAACTGTGCTGAGATACACCTCTGCTAGGATAGAGAGGGATAAATCTCTCCAAATCAGGACACTTGAGGTAGCCACTTTGTAATAGGGATATAGGGACAGAATCTGAAAGCTCAGCTTCTTTTCAGGGTAGAGGGCAAGAGTGGAGCCTCTCCACTTACAGAAATGGACATGGTGTTGGATACTTGCGATACTTGGAAAGTAATTCAAGTTTCCAGAGACGACATGTAAGCAAAGCCCCCTCCTGCAACCCAACTTCCCAGAGCAGCACAGTTCATGCTGGTTACCAATGGAAGTCTGCTCTTCCTCCCTTCTCCTGAGAGCATCCTCCTTCTCCATGCAGAGGACCACTGTCCACTGAGCTGAAAGCTCCCAATGTGAAAAGACTGATTTGCATCTGCCAAGGAACAGCCTACATTCCTTCAGCACCCCTCAACACAAGCAAGAAGACCCACAGCAAGAGAAGCAGAGGGAAGCAAGGAGGGTAAGAGCTACTGTGAGTGCCTCCCCACCCCCGCTCCGTGAGAGTCTCTGAGGGAAAAGGTGCTTACACCAGAAAGATGAAGGACTAGGAGCAGAAGTGGGGAGATGTGTTACACCCTAAAGGGCAGATGGCCTCTCTGCATGTTCACTGACCTATCCAGACTCCACCCAGGCATGGAATTGGTGAGGTTAGGCAAGAACAGTAGTTCTCCACACCCAAAGGTGGACATGTGCCACCACTGGTTTCTGTGTATGTCACAGAGCTCAGCAGGTGTCTGGCTCTCTGAGTTTCTTTTAGAGTCTCTTGGAGTCCTAACCAGGAAGTTCCAGAAACAGGTCTTCAGTAGCTGGAAATTATCACAACAAGCTTGCTGGCAATTTTCCAATGCTCCAGCAGTATGCAGGCAACACGTTTGATGTATATAATCCCCCAGACTCATCATAAGGGTGGAAGCCTTAAAGGAAGACAGGTAATTAACAACATCAGTTTTGGCTCCTCACACCAAAGGGTGTTCCACAGCCTCCAGCCATATTCTTATGAAAGAAACGGTGGCTAGGTATGGTGATATGGGCCTGGAATCCAGCATAGCTAAGGACACAGGAGCAGGAGGTTCTGAAGAGAGGAAGTTCAAGGCTATCCTGGGATGCATAGCAAGACCCTGACTTGGAAAGTAAAAGGTAAGTAGACATTCCAAGGTGCTAAGATAGTCTACTAAGATAACAGAAGAAACAAAGGGGTGAGCCTGGATGATGGAGGGATAGAGAATCTTCTAGGGCAATCCTTTGCTCACAAAGGTTTTCCTCCCACATTGAGGGACCTTCTCTGGCATGATTCTTGGAGTTTTTTCTCTAGATTCAAAGGCCTCCCCACCAATGCTAAACCAGTTTTCACTGTTAATAAAAAGGTATTTTTGTGGCTTCAGAAACTACAGGTTCTGCCTTCAGGTCTTCAAGAATCTCCACAACCTAAAGTTAAATGTTTAAAAACCACAGCTAGAGGCTGGGACAGGAGGGTTATAATTTCAAAGCCTGCCTGGGCTACATAGCAAGTGTGAGGGTAGCCTGGGCTACATAGCAAGTGTGAGGGTAGCCTGGGCAACTTAGCAAGACTTAAGATATAACTCCATGTGAAAGGCCCTGGTTGAAATATTTGGGGGGGGGGCAAGGAGGAGGGAGAGAGAGAGGGAAGGGAGCAAGGGAGGAAGGGAAGGAAGGAGAGAGGGAAAAAAGGGAAAAACAACCTTGGGTCTAGACTTGATCCTCAGACACACACACACACACACACACACACACACACACACACACACACACCTAATACACAAGCACGATGCCTTGGGATGGCTGAAGAACTCTTAAATTTTAGATAAATGAGAGAAAAACACGTCTTTCAGAATTTCACAAACTATCTCAGAGAGTTATGATCAGGAAATAGAAGAGAGAGGGGAAAGGGGCGGAAGGAGAAAAGGAGATCAAGGAGTTAAGGAGAAGAAGGAGGAAGGGGAAAGAAATAAAATTCCACTGTCAGGTCCTGGCAGAAACCTGAGCAAATGAGTTCAGCTCCTGAGCACCTACAGACTGTGACAGCCAAACTTTCATCACCCTCTAAGACTAAGAACAAACCCATGACCCAGCAGCAAACTACCCAAACTACCAACTCAGGAGGCAAGGCAGCCATACAACACAGAACATCACTGCGCCTTGAAAGATCAACATGGTATTTCACTGGGACTCTGGTCAAAGCATACCCTTTTCTAGCCTGTGCACAGAAGCAATGAAGTCTTTTTATTACTTCTCATTTATTCCTCATTATGGACCAAATGTAAAGTTGAATTTGTAACATTAACAGAAGAAAGCGGTATATGAAAATGAGGCATCGAGAGCACCTACCAGTCTGTGACCAAAAGCACATCATAGAAACGTAGATATATGAAACACAGAATAGAAAAATCGTAATTAGGAAATACTGGGGCCTGGGAAGGTGCTTCTGATTTCAGCTTTCTACTCTTCTAAATGGCAGAAAACCATTTTTTTTTCTAGCAGTTCATATATGTAAAGACATTTTCCTTCAAAGAGTACAGGATTCTCATTATATCTGAGACCTCAACTAAAATCAGTGTTAGTTTTCTATACATCCATCATGATAGTGGAAGATGACATGAGATTCTAGCACAACCTGCTGTGTGGATGGAAGGGGTGAGGTCAGTTGTTTTATGTGACAATTTGCTCCAATAAAACAATAAATGGGAGTTCAACATTTTGTTCTTTCTTCCTGCTCAGAATCCTCCCAAATGCACAGACTGCAAAGCGTGAAATGCCAACAATTCTATTAACTTCACAACATCACTTTGTGGGGAGCGAATATTCTCACAAGAGCATGTCTGAAAAGAACTGTGATATTAACTGTGAAATAAATATGAAAAGAAAATACTTCATAATATGGTTCCCAGAGCATAAAGTCACAGTTAATGTCAATTACCTGACATGAAAGACCACTAACACATTTCAAGTACAAAAGCCATCTTACATCTTAAATAGCATTCTATTATTCTCTTTCCTTCACTCAGTAAGACTATAAACTCCTAAAGGACAGGGCTCCATTCATCCACTAATCCTGTTACGTCTAGCCCAGGGGTAGACTCTGCAAATATTCAATAAATGCTTTCTGAATTAATGAATGAACTTGACCAAAAAGCTAAGCAAAACAGCTTGCTGATTAGATCAGGGCTTGAGAAATCCAATTAGGATGATTTGAATAATGACCCAGGCTTTACCTCAGAGACGCTCTTTGCTGAGAGGGTCCGAAGTCCTTCAAAGCAACTCTTTAAAAATAAATGCAGCTGGCCATGGTGGCACGTGCCAGGATTTCAATCCCAGCACTCAGAAGGCCAAGCAGAGCCGGGAAGGCAGTATGTTCAAGGCCAACTTGGACTGCATACATAGGGAGACTTTTCCAAACACCAAAAAAATAAATACATGCAAATGAGGTAGAACTCACCCCTGAGAAGTCTAGGGAGCAATCCAGGCCTGAGAGTGCATGCTTGTAATACTAGCAGTGGGGAGGCAGAATCAGGAGGATCACCAAGTCAAGGTTATCCAAGGTCTGGACCAAGCCATCTCATAAGAAAAGAAAACAGAGAAAGAAGGGAAGGGTAGGAGGAAGGGAGGGAGAGAGAAAAGCAGGGAAGGAAGGGGAGAACCAAAATCTAAATAATTAAGAGGGGAAAAAAATCTAACCTTGGAGACACTGAATCAGCTCATCTTCTTGGTATAACTACTGAAATATCATTCCATTGTCCTATTTATAAAGGACATATTATGAGGGAATTAATGTTTTTAGACAAGGTCTCACCATGTACCTCTGGCTAGCTAACTGGCCTGAACGTACTACGTAGACCAGGATGGTATCAAACTCACAGAGATTCTCTTGCCCCTGCCTCCCAATTGCTGGGATTAAAGGCATGTGCCATCACCTCTGGCCAGGGTATTAACTTTTTGTAATGTACTCACCCAAAGAAACATGTAGCATAAATACTTTTCATAAACAAAATGGAAAGACATGCAGGACTGATTATTCAGCATGTTACCCTGTTGGGATCCATTTCTAAATTTCAATCTACTCTCATTTCAACTCATTTGTATGACTCCCAGATTCAAGCCATGCACCCGACCCACCACTTTCTGAGGAGTCTAATACATGAGAATGAGATTGAACTTCTGTGTACTGAGTGGGAAAGTGCCAGAGAATACAAAGCGTGGCTTGGCCAGGATACCTAAAGACCGACAGGAGATACCAATGCATTCATCCCAACATTCTAGAAAAGAGCCAGATACCTAAAAAGTTACTCTGTTCCTTGGTTATATTCCCCAAGTGCCTCAAGAGACATCCGGTGGGGCTGGCAATGCAACTCAGTGATAGAGTACTTGACTAGTATGTGAGGCTGTGAGTTCAATACCCAGTACCTCAAACACACATAAAACAGACATGCTATACAGTGTGTGTGTGTGTGTGTGTGTGTGTGTGTGTGTGTGTGTGTGTGTTGGTGTGCTTTTCCTTATGTCATGGAGACCTTACTCACTTTTATCCAAGGCAGCCCATACTGCTTCTCAGTTAACCTAAACAAACAGCCTGAAATGCTAATAGTCCACACAGTGAGAACCAGTCCCAAGCCCCACATAAATGTAAATATCCCACCCGTGATTTATGTAGGGGAACAAGCTGTGTAATTACTTGAGCCAAAGTCTTATTCCACATTGCATATAAATCCAAAGTCGTTTTTGACAATTCTAAATGTGCGTCAACATCTTCAAGGATGTAATTATTATTGAAACAAAGGTTGAGCGTAGTCCCCTAAGGTGTGTTCAGCCAATCAGAAAATCACTTCGGAATTGAATCTTCAAAACCATACACCTGTGGAGTCTGGACTTTGTTATTCTGTGGTGATGGCTTCCAAAACAGTAAGACTGAGATGCTGAACTTCTGGCCACAATAGGTCCCTTTAAAAGCCTCCCAGGAAACTGAAGCATAGCTCAGTGCTGGAATAAATACACGCCAAGCATGGGTAGGGCCACAGATTCGGTCCTCAGCAGAAGGAGGAGGAGGAATAGGGGGAGGAGGGAGAGGAGGAAATAAAAAGGGAAATACAGGCTTCTGAGCCTTTCTACTGTGTCCCCAAGCTGAGCAGCACTCTCGCAAAGCTGTGCATGCTCTGACTGCTGTGCCTACTAAAGTGGCTAAGCCTATATTCTTATTCATTCTATATTTTCTATATAGAACGTTTGATATTCATTCACATAGTCATTCACCCAACAATGCATTTATTGAGTATCTATTTTATGCCCAGCACTGCCCTAGATGTGTAAACTCATGAATGAATGGAACTGACATAAGCTGCTGCCTGTGCAAAGCTCACAAAACATATTTTACCACACATTGAATCATTTTACATATCTTACGGATCCCTTACAACAATGGGGCAGGGACTTTCATTATCCCTAGTTTGGAGTTTTAAGCTACTGGCCCAAGGTCATGTGTATAAAAAGAGAGTCAAATGAATATGAGCCAGGGAATTTAACATCTTCCTGTGAACGCCTTATCCTGACAGCACACATACACACACATCCATACCAAATGACATACCGTAGAACTAGCAAAGCTATACTTGTCTCCTAGTTGTCTTACTTATGTCTTAAGGATGTAGGCTTCAACAAACAAGAGAGAGGCCATGTTTGAGAGGTACTAGGATGCAAAGATTAAGAACAGAACTTGGAGGAATATGGGAGAGAAACTACCCCTCATCAGAAGAGCTGCCTCCTGCCGTAGACAAGAACTAACATGGAGACCCACAACTAGACAATATGCAGAGAGTGAAACTTTGGGTCAGTCAGTCCTAAATGGGATGCTATCATCAAAGCCTGCCCCTCAAGGCTCATGGATCTATGTAGAAGAAGGAACAGCAGAAAGATTATGAGTCAGAAGTGGTAGATGATTCTAAGGGTGCTGGTCTTCCAGACATAACAGGATTGATAAACATATGAATACACAGACCTGTGACATCACACACAAGACCCATACAAATTCATACCAGACAAAATCCTAGCACCAAGAAGGGGCTGTGGACACAAAGTTCCACTCCTAACCAGGAAGATGTTTGCAACTGATACGTGCTGGGAAAGGGAAAATCAGTTTTCTCCAGTGGACCAATGGACTGTCACTACATATATCAACTGCAGTCCGGGGCAGAGATAATTGAGCAATACAAAATATACTCCATTTTCTTGTGCACTTTTTTTGGTTAATTTTTGAATTATTGGATGTTTATTCTGATTTTTGTGTTTTGTTTTTTGAGGTTTTTGTTTTTTTGTTTTGGGGGAGAGAGAAAAGTGGGGGGAGAAAGAACATGAAATTGGGTAGAGAGGTGGGAAGGGTTTGGGAGGAGTTGGGAAAGGGAAAGAATATGATCAACATATGTGAACATTTTTGAAGAAAAAGAAAAAGTGTAAAAACTAAATAATATTTTGAGAGCAAAAAAAAAGATGACAATTCACCTTACCAACAGGTAAATCTTTTTTTCTTTTCTTTTCTTTTCTTTTTTTTTAATTAAGAGATTCTCTATTCATTTTACATACCAACCACAGACTCCCCTGTCCTCCCTCCTCCTGCCCCCCAGCCTTCCCCCACAACCTATCCCCCATTCCCACCTCCTCCAAGGCAAGGTCTCCCATGGGGAATCAGCAGAATCTGGTAAATTCAGTTGAGGCAGGTCCAAGCCCCTCCCCCCTGCACCAAGGCTGCTCAAAGTGTCTCACCATAGGCACTAGGCTCCAAAAAGCCAGTTAGTGGAAACACATGAACTGTGGACCAATAGCTGAGGAGCCCCCATGGTACTGGACCAGGCCCTCTGGATAAGCGAAACACTTGTTTAGCTTGAACTGTTTAGGGGCCCCCCAGGCCGGGGGATCGGGACTTGTCCAACAGGTAAATCTTAACCATTTTTAGTTTCACTGTTCATATATGTGTGTGTGTTTATTCATATATATAGTGTGTGTACATGTATATGTACACACACACACACTAAAACAATCAAAAACAATCATGGCCAAATCAGAGAATAATGAAGAGAAATTTTTTATGTTGCAGAATTCTAAGCACACACTGTTGTTCCTGGCATTATTACACATGCATCATTCCCACAGCATCTAGCCACAGCTAGGCACTTGATAATCGCTGGATAAACATGCTCTTTTTGTTGCTTTCAAATATTCTAATTCCCCTGGACACATCCAATCCTTCAGTAGAGATCTGTCCAGCTTCTGCTACATGTCAGGGAGTTCAAAGGCAATTATTCAAACAGAAGTTTCTTCTGGTCAGGGAGTGACTGTCTAGTTGCCTACAGAATCATTCCTCTGCCCCAAGCTGTCTGTCTGACTTAGGCATTCTACTCCCCTCAGACCAACTCAACATTTCATAAATAAACATGCAAACCCAATGCTACAGGATTTCTTTGTTGTGCTGTATTCGTGTGAATGAACACAACAGCAAAAAGACGTGTTTAATTTACAACAATGGACTCACTATCAAATGCAAGCTCGTCTGCTAGACAGTAATTATTTCCAGTGGAGAACTCATCATAAACACATCCATAAAGCAACATTGGCATGATGGAGGCTGTGATAATAAACCTCCTTGTAAAACAAAGATTTCTTAGCTAAAATCCTCTCAGGAACCAATAACCTTTTCTCTTTAAGGAATTATGAAGAAGAAAAAAGTTACCCTCTGGGATAGCGAACAAGCAGTGATATGGATGGGCTGAGTTGTGTCTCCCGGCCCCCGTTTCTTATATAGAAGTCCTAGTGTTCAACACCTCAGAATCTGACCTTAGTTGAAGACTGGGTCTCTAGAGAGGGGACTGAGTTAAAATGTCCATCAGAATGGACATCTGATGCATGGGAACTGGTGTCACCATGAAGAGTGGAAATACGGACACAGACTCACACTTAAAGAAAAGGCTACATGGAGACAAGCGTCAAGATGGAGGTGGTGTGGCTGCAAACCAAGGATGGTTCCAGATGACCAGCAGACGGCCAGTGGCTGCGAGAGGGTCTTGGAGCCGATTCTCCCTCACAGCCTCAGCATGTTAGACTCGGGTGTAGAGCAAGTTTCTAATGTTTGAGCTGCTCAGCTTGTGAAACTTGGTTATAGGAGCCCTAGCAAGCCCTCACCCTTCAAAACTGGACCCCCAAGCTTAGAGTGAGCACAATGGGTTTGGAGAACTTCAGATCTCTGTGTTGTCTCTTCCTATTGCCCCATGAAACTTCTGGGACCATCTTTTCATAATTCCACCCACAGGAAACAATGATACTTAAGGACAGACACTTTCTAATAAAAACTCAAGGCAAAAGACACCTTCCTCAGGCAAACATCAGAAATCTGATAAAGGTTTCAATAACTCATTAATGAAGGAAGGAATAGATTGGGTGCAAAGTCAATATAGGGATAAGAAACCGAAAATTCTAAAAGGACAGAGATACTCAGAAGAATAAGTTAGACGTGAGAGTAGATGATTGTGGGCATGTTTAAAAGATTACAATTTGGGAGACTTGGGAAATGCTTGCCATACAAACATGAAGACCTGAGCTTGGGTCCCCAGCACCCCAATAAAACACAGGAATAGCAATGTATGCCTGGACTCCCAGTGCTGAGGAGGAGAGACAGGGGAACCCCTCACACTTGCTGACCAGCTAGTCTAGCTTCATCAGAGAGATCCTGATTAAGTACGAGACCATGTTTGAAGGTGAAGAGCAACTGAGGAAGACACTCAGCATCATCCTCTGGCTCTACACACATATATGCATACACACATATACACCACACACATATGCATACACAAACACAAACACACAAAAAAAATTAGCTTCTCTTTTACTCAAGAAAATAACATCTTAACTTTGTACAAGTCAACTGCTAAATTTATAGGAACAGGCTCGTCGGCCTCTCTGTTTCCTGTTAATAATCAAATATACAGAGACAACAAAATCACCACACACAGAGTGTGAGATGAGAGTCAATTACTGAATAACAAGGCTCTATTTTTATTGGGGCTAATTAGAATAAAGCTGGATTAAAATAGTATTTAAAACACCAAGCAATATCCATTTTCCCAGTGCCATAATGTGTGGTAATTTTATTCTCACTACTCATGGTTCCAACTATGACTTGGAATTCCTGAAATAGCTTTATGGCCATCTCAAATATCCTAAACAATTTCTTGAAATAAATTCTTCTTCTTCCCAAAGAATAATTTATGACCCATCAGGAATGCACTAGGCATTCCTGTGATCCTCTTCACTTGGGTCAAATCTACTCTGAGACAGAGCATTGCAAGTTTTCTGTAGAATGCCTGTCAGAAAGTGAGGGAAGCAAGCCTGGCAAAAGGAAGAGCTGAACTATGCTTTGGAAGAACAGCAGTTGAGGTCACCTCACCAGAGGAGCTGGTGATAAGCCAGTCCTTTAGAATTGGCACAATGGAGGTAAAGACACAAGCCTTTGAACCTCCACAACAACCAGGGTTTGGTCTCGGGACAAGCCCTGGGGAGGAATTCATCATAGGCAAGAGATTCTCTTATGCCTGGGGCTCAGCTGTTTAAGAAAGATATCCAAAATTGAACAAACTTAGAAAAACATTAGCCTGGGAACATAAACCATTTGAGACTTGATGGAAACTTAGGAAAAGATACAAATCCACAGAGTTGTTCCCAGTAAAAAGACTGGTCCAGCTTCACCCTGGTGGAAAGCAACTTAAAGGATTAGGACATTTATCAAGCTTACCGTTTCAGGTAACAGCCAATCGTATCAAGGAAGTCACAGCAGCAGGAGCTTGATGAGTGCAGGCATGCCCACTTGTTGGTTTCGTCTCAGCTACATGCCTCCACTCTTACATAGTCCAGGACCCAAACCAGGGACTGGTGCCACCCACAGTGGTCTGTATATTTCTACATCAATTAACATTACTAAGAAAATCCTCCATGAACATGCCCATGGGCCAACCCAATGTAGACAATCCTCCATTGAGGTTCTCTTGCCTAACCAGCCCAACCACCAACTGGAGAAGTTTATCTTTAGGAACCCTTTCCCAGTTTCCATTCTAGCACACCTGTCCTGACCCCATTCAATTTCCCATCACCACAGTACAAATTAGGGTAGATCCCTTATATGGGAACCTGGATCCTCAGAAGGCGCTCATCAAAGTAGGAAAACCTACATGATGGAAATAATTTTCCTAAATAACAATCCATAAAACCATAAATATAAACGGCAAGGTTTGTAGTTAAATTCAGAGACCCGCCTAACTATTTTGAGCCAAGCCCTAGACACAGGAGCTAAAGGGATGGAATCTTACCACTCCTGTAGTTAGAAGAAACATTGACGCTTTAGATCTGTGAGGGGAGGATGCTGGTCTCCAGTTCAACAGATACGTGCTAAACCTACACAGCTAATGAGTCACAGACTTCAGGTTTCCCACTCTGGTGGGTCACCATGAGAAATGAAAGCCACGAGGTTTTTCAGGTAGGAGGGGAGAGAAAACAATCAGAAATCAGAAAGCATTTATTTCCAAGCATTTCTGGTGTGTTCCCTAACAAGAGTTTAAAACGGGGGTGGGGAGAGAGAGAGAACCTAGACCTCAAAGAGACCACATGCCTGAAACTCCACAAGAAAAGTATCTGTCTTGACTATGGACACAATATACGGAGGGAAAAGCTTTCCAAGGCATTTGACCATGCGGGAGCCTCATGCTTTTCATGCTCACCCAGTCTTATGTCAAGTATTTAGTAGGAAGTAGTTACTGTTGGTAAGTTTTCCTTAGTATCCAGGAAACAAATACCAATTCCCCCAGAGTGGGGAGGAAGTGAGCAGATAACAGCTCTCAACCTGGGTCTCCAGGAATATTTTAAAAGTATCAATATCTATGAAATCTACATTAAAAGTTACTGACATGGGAGAAATAAAGAGACGGCCAGCAAAGTCTACGAAACTGAAATAATCATAAATAGATAATAATGGATAATAGCATGGAGCAATAAAGGAGCAAAGAAGGGATTAAAACTAAGCAAGAGAACACAAATACTTTAAAATGTGTTATGGGTGTTTTGTCTCCATGCATGTCCACACACCACATGTGGTCAATGACCACAGAGGCCAAAAGAGGGCATCAGAGTCCCCAGGAACTACAGGTGGTTGTGAGCAGCCTTGTAGGTACTGGAAATGGAGCTGGGGTCCTCTGGGATAGCAGCTGGTGCTCCTAATCGCAGAACTCTCTCTCTAGATCCACAAACATCTTTTAATAAGAAAAACAATAATTACATTTAACATGTCTACTATGGCTTCAGAAAGGAAAAAGAGAATCAGAGACAGAATAGGGTCAAAGGAACATTTAAAGATAGATTAGAAACCCATTTTAAAAATCCAATGGAAGGGCTACATTCATGCAGTGGATAATTCAATATTTTGAAGATGTCAATTATCCCCTGAATTATTTATATATTTACAAAATCTCAGTCAGAACTGCCATTGATTTTAGGCTCACATTACAAGCTAGCTCTAAATGTATTCAGAAGAACGAAGAACAAAAATAACCTAGACTCCAAAAGAAGATTAACAGCAGGGTTCAAATGGATCTGCTAAGACCTAGAAAGCACTGACCACTGCTACAGCATAGTACTGAGACAGGAGCAAACGAAATGAACAAGGAAACAAAGAAGAGATTAAGAAATGGACCAAAATACATATGGAAGTTCAACCCATAACAGCACAGACGTAGAATAGATGAAAACAATGAACGCTCTGGTTTGAGTGTGAGATGGCCCCCAGAGGTTCACACATTTGAACACTTGGTCCTCAACTGCTGGTATTCTTTGAGAAAGCTGGGGAACCTTTGGGACAGAGAGCTCTACTGGAGGAAGTCAGTCACTGGGGGCAGACCTTGAGGATTTATAGCCCAGCTCGGCTTCCTGTTTACTCTCGACTTCCTGAGTGCAGCGGCAATGTGAGCAGTCAACCTCCTGCTCCTGACACTATGCCTTCCCTGGCTGCTGTCCATCCTCTGCTCCATGGCGCACTGTACCGTCTGGAGCCACAAATCAAAATAATCTCTTTCTCCCTCCACCTGCTTTTGTCGGGTCTCATTATCACAGGAATGAGAAAGTCACTAAGACACTGCATTTCCAAGAAATATTCCCAGAATAATTGCTTATCTTGGAAGAAAAAGTGAAACTGGATCTTTACCTCAAAACAGATATAAAACTGATTCCCAGTAGATTAAAGATGAAAATGTATAATGTAAACTGTAATTGTTAGCAAATGATATAAGTATCTCTCTTCTTTTTTTTTACTAAAATGGAATGAAGCATTTAATAAATAAATGTAGCCCAAAAAATCTACAAATTCTGAGAATTACAAAATTAAAAAATTCTGCTAGTTAAAACCACTAAGAAGAGAGTAAAAAGGCAAGTAGAAATAAATGATTTTATTTTATTTTTGGATAATTCTCTAAAACAATAGCAGTGTAATGATTAGAAGATATAAATGAGAAAAAACATAGTCCTACAAAATGGTGAAGCAAAAGTCCAAACTGGTGGATTACACAAGTGAAAACCCAAATAACAAAAGAAGATAAAATGAAAGTGAAAACATGCTCAAATTCATCCAAGAAACATGCCACCATCCCCGTCCCCTCCTCCCTTCATTTTTCCTCCCACCCCAACATTTCTTTTCCTGGTGATTCAAATACAAATGATGGTGAAAAATTTTCAAATTCAACATAGCTTCTTGGAAAGATGCAGAAGTTACATAGGATCATAGCGAGCACATGGGCCTAATGAAGCTGGAATACAACTAGATATCTTGTAGAAATGAAGTAACACATAGCACAGGAATAACTATATGCCAAAGTCCAGAGTCCACATAATGTCTGTCAAACAAACAAAACACTAACAAAAATATGGTAGCATTATTGATTACCACAGGAAAAAAAAGAAGTATCTCAAATGTCCAAATCAGAATATGTCACAGTATATTTACATGGTGAAATAGTCTATTTAACTATGATCTCCAATTCCACCAAATAAGATAGATGAAATTCAAAAAATCAAATGTGACTGAGAAATATCTACTGTAGAATCATTGCCTTATTTTATTTAAATAACATTTAACATGCACGTAGAACAACAAATGTACATGTACATGAATGATAGCATGTGGGTATGTCTAAACTTTCCACACTGTAACATAACATTGTCATCTACAAAGTTTATGTTCCAGAACCACTCAAGCTGTCAAAAAAAAAATCTCCTAATGTTTTTAGTAACCTTACAATTTGTGTCAGACCACATGGTTCCGGGACTTGATTTAAAATAGAGATGCCTTTTTCAGACATGTTTTCAGAATCTACTGCTTTTCTTTTGAACATTCTAAATGTTGACAGTTCTCATCCTTTGAGCATAGATTTTATTTCAGTAGCAACAAGTTATTTGAATGCAAGTTTGATGGATGAGATGGGTGATTCAGCTCTGTAATAGATAATTGAAATGATCGTTGTTTCATAAAACAGTTTCTCAAAGTAATTCTGAAGGATAATTGACTTTCGGGGTTTCAAAGTAATCAAATCCAACCTTCTGCATGACTTAAAAACCAGCTCTGCCAAGAGCCCTGATAAATGGCCAGGCAGCTTTTCAGCAGCTTTCTAAGGAACACAGAACCAGACAAAACACTCTAGAGCACAATAGGGAAAAGATCTAACAGTGACCTAATTTAATCTAAGTGCCACAGTCTATATAATCTTCACAACAGTTAACATTGGACCATGGTTCCCACATATATATACTCACATCCAATATCGATCATCATGTATTTCTAAGCATTCCTGTTTGACTAATTGATTAGAGCAACAACCAGTACATGGCCAAATGCTAACTCCTTGCTCAAACAGATACCTCTTCCATCTTGGAATTAGTATCTGTGGGGTGTGGGAAGGGTTGAGATCCATCCACTTGGGGGTTGGCCTAAGTTTGCCCTTTTTTTATATCATGACCAAAGGGAAATCATAAAAATTATCAGCTGCATTGATGAAACCTAGACAAAATTTATTTATGGAATTTCCCAAAGCAATCAATACTGCAATCTCATTCCATAAATGAAGTGAAGCAAGTTGTATTTTTTCAGGGAACTCATCCCATCCCATTACGATGACTGCTTCCTTTCTACAGTCTACAAAGAACATCTGTCTGTGTCACTTACAGGTACTTTGTAGAGGCCACTACCAAACAGACGGGGCTATAAATCCATCCTCTCAGATCTACCACCCTGGAGGTAGGAAGACTAAGAGTTCAAGGTCAGTCTCAGTTATACAGGGAGTTCAAGACTAGCCTGGACTACATGAGACTGTCTCAAAAACAAAGAAAAAAGAAAGAGCAAAGGAAGGAATGAAACCAGGAAAGAAATCAAGAGTGCACCAAACTGTTGGTTTTTAATGTTCTATTATCTTGCACTTATTTTAGGTATTTGCATAGTTAGAGGACCAAGACATATTGAGCAGAGAATGACAGGAAGTGTAAGGACAGGAGAAGCTAAGACGGCAACAGGAAAGACAGTGGGTACCTGGGTTCCAGAGTAGATCGTGCTCCATCTAATTGGACATGCACTGGAGGAGGCATCTCCTACTCAGCACACAAGTTGTTGCTGTAATCTGCTGTGGGATGTTCTGTATGTCAAATGTGTTGCTGATTGGTCAATAAATAAAACACTGATTGGCCATTGGCTAGGCAGGAAGTATAGGCGGGACAAGGAGGAGAATAAAGCTGGGAAGTGGAAGGCTGAGTCAGAGAGACACTGCCAGCCACCACGATGACAAACAGCATGTGAAGATGCCGGTAAGCCACGAGCCACGTGGCAAGGTATAGATTAATGGAAATGGATTAATTTAAGCTGTAAGAACAGTTAGCAAGAAGCCTGCCATGGCCATACAGTTTGTAAGCAATATAAGTCTCTGTGTTTACTTGGTCGGGTCTGAGTGGCTGTGGGACTGGCAGGTGAGAGAGATTTGTCCTGACTGTGGGCCAGGCAGGAAAACTCTAGCTACAGTAATCATCTCTTTTCTGTGGCTGGGATGAAATAACCTCACAAAATGCAAGTTAGGGGAGAGTTTATTTTTGACTTATAGGTCCAGAGGGGATCCAGTCCTTCATGGCAGGGAAGGCATGGCAGCCGGTGTGTGAGGCTAGCCTGGCAGGCCAGAAGCAGACTGATCACACATCCACACGGAAGAAGCAGAAAGAGCAGGAATGTGGGGCTAGACGACAAAAGCTCCAACTTGCAACCGTGACATCCTTGGTTCAGCAAGCTCCATCTCCTAAAGGTTCCGTGATCCTCTCAAACAGCACCACCAGCCGGGGACTAGTATTCTAATACATGAGCCTATGGGAGATATTTCACATTCAAACCACAACAGTCCTTAAGAAAATCCTTTCCTGCCCACATTTATTTCATTCGCTCCTCGTTATAACCATCAGCTATCATATAGAAATTAAACGTTATCTGGAAAATGACTCCCTGCTTAGAAATAAAGTAACTCCCCAGTATCCCCAACACTAAAGCCTTAGTTCCACCACCCACCACATCCCTGTGGTCGTCTGGGCAAAGGGCTCCCTCATGACTCTACCTGTGTAGGCTTCCTCTCAGCTGAGGAAATTGCTCATTTCAGCGCCTTCCCAAGCACTGATCCCGCCACTGGAAATTATCTCGCCTTTGCTTTCTACCGGTTTCATTCCTCCTTCTTTCAAAACCAAGACTGAAACTGATCCCCATGCAAATGATTAAGATTGAGCCTTCTCTGTGATGTGTCTCATAACGCGATCACGCTTCTCTGTTCATTGCCCTGTTCTTTCACGTCCTGCTCTTAGGAGAAGATCAAGTAGAATGGAATAGCTCAATAGTTTGAAAGCCTCTAATTTAAATGGTGGGGTAGGACCCAGGCCTTGATCTTCAGAAGACCTCCCTAGGGGGATAGAGTGCACAGTCAGGCACAAAAATTACTGCAGAATTGATGCTTCTCTGTCCAGCTGTGCAGTCACTTGCCAAGCTTTAGAAACATTTTCTTAATTAGAAGTCATCCACAGATGGACCAAAGTAGACATTTTGAAACCCAGACATTTGTATTATGAAACAGCTCCTGCCAGCCTGAATGGAGAAAACCGGGACCTAAAGGTGTGCCAGTCTGATGGTGGAGTCTGTCATTGTTAACCTCTTCAAGTCTAGGAGTACTACGCCTTTTAATGTCACCAAAATATCATCTGGGTAACTCTGACAGAGTCACTGTTAAAGTCAATGCTTCATTTAGTGGAGTCCTGTGATCTACAGCAACAGAACAGACAAGTGTGAGTACACAGACCAGGGCCCTGTTCTGTGCAGAGGACAAGGAGTATGCACAGAGCAGCAAAGAGAAAGGTATGACTCCAACATACTCCGTGCTCCCTGCAAATAACTTTATGGTTATGAAACATCCCAACTCAGCATACCAGAGAGATGGCTCATCTTTGGCCCCAGGGAAAAGGGAGTAAATTCTATGTGAAGGAGGAAGATGGGAACCCTCTGCAGAGCATAACACAGGAGCCCAGCCAAGAGAGAATGGTACAAGGCGAAGAAGACAGGAGAACAGAGCCAGGACCCAGGGATATGGCAGAGAACGTTCTGTGCTAGTTACAAAAGGCTGTTGCTGTTGCTAAAATGTAAGGAGCCTGAAGGAAAGAAACAGAATGTGAAACTCGATCACCGAGGGCAAATGTACAAAGACCCAAAGGGCCCTCAGGAGGGAGCCCGCGCGCGCACACACACACACACACATGCCTTCCATAAGAGACCCCTGGAGCATTCTGGTCTCTGCAAAAGCATCTTATTCACAACTTTAACAGAGTCACAATAGAACCCTTAATGATACAGTTCTCTGGGAATCATGGAATATGCCTACAACTTCTGTATTATAATTCTGTAACATCTTCAGACAATATGAACATTGGTGAAAAGATTCATTATCAGAATAAAAGCTGTAAGCAAGGTCTTTAAATGACAGTAACATTTTCTAAGCAAAGCTTGTCGACTCTTCAAACTCAGGATCAATCCCCACAGGTATCACAAGCTGCTATCAGATTCAGTTGCTATAACAACCTGCCACTCACTTCCACTTTATACCACCAGTTACCCGAAGACAGCTGGATCCAGAATAGGTTTAACTCAACATAAAGCCGAAGATGCCAGTGGAGGAGAACCCAGCAGGGAGGTAATTAAAAATGAAATCACTACTCTCTTAATGATCTTTAAGAGCAAATAATCACGCCGAGTCCATAGTGTATGAAGTGTGTGTTGAAAGGCTAAAGGACACACCAGGAGGAAACACTACATCATTAACCACAGACGGTTGTCTGGACTCTCAAGATTCAGCTATACCTGCAATCTACCTCTCCCTTCCTCTCTCCCTTCCTCCCTTGTCCTCCCCATGAATAAGTTTTAAATCTCCGGTTGGTGGGTAGCTGCCACCACCAATGTAATAAGCCAAATCAAACCGAATTAATAAATCCAGGTTTAATGAACAGAGCAAAGCAATCCTGGGTAACCCTTGGGAAGGCAGGGAAGGGTCACATGGCAAATATGGCTACCAGGCCTTAAGTAATCCGTGGAGTGGTCTTGAGCAGCCCCAGGGAGGGGCTGGCTTTTGGTGGGCTTTGAGGGGGTAGGGGTCTGGAACAGGAAGACAGCTCTAGAGGAGACTGCTGTTTGGCCAGCTTTGAGGGTGCAGGTTTGGGGAGAGAGGTGGGGAAGGGGAGTTGAGGTGGAGCTTCCCCCAGAACATTCCAGACTCTTTGGGTATATGGGTGCCAGGAACTGAGTGGAGCTTTCATCAGGACACCCACCACCACAAAGGATCCTCCTTAGACCTAGTTACTCCTTGATCTCTCTTCCCTACACCCACCACCACAAAGGATCCTCCTTAGATCTAGTTACTCCTTGATCTCTCTTCCCTATAGGTATACCACCTTCAGTACTGTGATCGACCTATTCTTCTGCCTCCCCCTCTGAGAAAACACAGCCACTCTCCCTGTCTCCCAGTCAAACCAATGCCCATCATGCTGTGCTTACCCAACCCTACCCGCCTCATAGAAAACATGAATTAGTACCCTTTATGCATTTACTAGGTTTCCTCCTTCTTCCCAGACTCCTTTTACTTCTGCCAGCACAAGATCTTACCCTGCCTGGACATTCCACCAGCCCTTCTTACTATGAAACACGCAAGTCTCTCTCTCTCTCTCTCTCTCTCTCTCTCTCTCTCTCTCTCTCTCTCTCTCTCTCTCTCTCTCTTTTGGTTTTTCAAAGACAAAGTTTCACTGTGTAGCTTTGGAGCCTATCCTGGAACTCATTCTGTAGGCCAGGCTGGCCTCAAACTCACAGAGATCCTCCTGCCTCTGCCTTCCAACACTGGGATTAAAGGTGTGTGCCACCACTGCCCAGCAGACCGTATCTTTCTTATTCAGGACCACAAAATGGCCAACACATAACAGTGGCCAGTGATAATCGCTAATGTACTGCAACTGCATGAAGAAATTTCCCTAAACAAAGGAAAGGGTCACTGTCTTTGTTTTGGTAAATGAGAGCCTTTGTGATGGGGAGGTTGTATCTGACCACGAGCAAAAGTGATTCTTACATGCTCTTTTTACAGTCAAGAAAAAAAAAAAAAAAAACAGAGGAGTGAAGACATTGGTTTGCTTTATGTTATTCTTCCTTTACGATTTAGAAAAAAACTAGAACTTGATAGTAAAATAAATAGTTGGCATTCTGGCTGAAGGGGGCAGTGGTCAGGGAAATGAAGGCTGAAGTAAAGTCAAGGAGCAGTCAGGCATGTTTCAAGTGACAGCATCTTAGAGAATGCCATGGGTCTTCTCAGCCAAATGTGTCTGCTTGCTCACTGAACATCAAGCATGAGTACCATTCAATAACAGCCACAGTGTGTGTATGTGTGTGCCCACGCTCAGATGAAGAATTCTTATTCACTTAGATATTTAGAAGTGTGGCCAAACTAGTGAACATAAACACTAGTAAAAAGAAGAAGCACCTGTGCAGTAAAGGGGAGGTACAGGATAGCATCTGCACAGCAAGGTAGTTCAGGCTTCACCTTCACGGGAAGGCTTCACACATAAGCACATGGCTAGTTCCCACATGCAATCCCCCAGTTGATTTAATCTTCCTTTTAGCATCGTTGTCAGAAATGCCTCCGTCCACCCAGGAAAGACTGGAAGGAGCTTTCATGAGCCCTGTTCTCCTCCACCAGGCAAGCCAAGTGTTCTTTGGAAGCTGATTGGTCAGAATGTGCTTAACGTCATCTCACCTAGAGTGAGGAACAGTGACTAGTTCCAATAGTGTAGCCCTCTCATAGCACCCCAATAAAATTAAAACAGGGGCCACTAGACTGGTAGATGACTTCTAGCCTATGAGGATGACTGTGGGAAAACAGGGAGCATCTTAACCTTGCTGTCCCCAATGGCTATGGCCATAGGTAGTAATTTAAAAAGTCTAGAGAGGGGGGAAGAGGGGAGGGAGAGGGGAAGGGGAGAGGGGAGAGGCATAGATGAGTGAGGAGAGAGAGAGAGAGAGAGAGAGAGAGAGAGAGAGAGAGAGAGAGAGAGAGAGAGGGAGGGAGAGAGAGGAGAATCTACAATTAGAAGGCAAATAGAAGCAGAGGAATTGTGTTTGGGCTTATTGCCAAAACAAGAGGAATGCTTTGAGGTGGCATTCACCCCTGTCTGTATTTAAGGTGGCATAAAACACTGTGCCAGTGCTGTGGAGCAGCTACAACACCAGGGGACATTTATTTCTGAGGAAGTGATTGGAGAGCTAATATGATGACACATTTAAAACTTTTTCATTTATATTTATTTATTTACTTATTTGTGTGTGTGTGTCAGAGAGAGAGAGAGAGAGAGAGAGAGAGAGAGAGAGAGAGAGAGAGAGAGAGAAAGAGAGAGAGAGAGAGAGAGAGAGAGAGAGAGAGAGAGAGAGAGAGAGAGAGCGCACATGTATACCATAGTGTGAAGTAGAAGGATGAGTTACAGGAGTCCATTCTCTCGTACCACCATATAGGTTCCAGGGCTCAGACTCGGGTCATCGGGCTCAGCAGGAAGTGTCTTTACCCACTGAGCCATCTCTCCAGCCCTGCATAACTTCTAATGTATATTTATATATGCATCGAAATCGATTGCTTGAGTTAGTCGTTTACTACAAGTGGAAAGGGAGGGGAAGAACTGTGACTGGCTTGCAACCCTATCGCTCCTTGCACCCAAGACATTCAGAAAAACGCCTAAAACGAAATTCCTTACTGAAACTATAAAATGGTCCAACTGCAAGCACGCTTAGACCCCAACACAGTTTTTGAAAGAACAAAACAATTTCCAAGCTGATCCTGAAGCCTTTTTGTGGACACAGATCTGGAAAGGTCCAGAGTAACCTGGTGTTCTCACAACACCATGAGCTCTTACAGAGTAAGGGCACAGAGGCACACTCCATCCGACGGTCCGAACCTGTCCCACTCTGCTTCCCTTACATGGTGCATTTACCTCCAGCAAACGTAACTAGGAAACCACTAGCTGTAACTAGCAACCTGCTGCTCTGCTCCCGCTTGTTAATCATTTAACTGTCACTGCGCTATCAGCTTCCTATAATTCAGTAATTCTATAATTTTCATTATTTTTAATAGTTAATTCATATAGATTTAAAAAATAGGAAGCACAAAAAGATTTCCATTCCTACCATTATCATCTAGCCCTCACCTTAGAGATATAGCCTTGCTGCCTCCAAATTTTACTTATCTTTTGAGAAATATGTTTTGCATGATTATTTACATAGACAACCAGATTGTATAACACAGAGCACAACATACTTTTTTTTTTTTGCTTAATGATATATCTTGAAAATTATTACTTCATCAAAACTCTCACACCCTCCTTGGGAACTGCTGCATTATATTCCATTGTTTAGACACAGTGCAAACTGGTAATTAACACTTCCTGGTTGCACAAATTCAGGGAGCCCTCCACATTGTATCTTCTGTGAAAAGCAGCCCCAGGGTTCTGCAAGTCCCAAAACTAACACATTTTTCATCTTTCTACAAATTCCTAAGGCGAGTATCCTTGCAAATAGGGCCTTCTATGCATTCACTGAAACCAAATCTATCTATATGTATATGATGAAATCCTAGAAGTGCACTGTTCACGTATTGGTCCCTCGAAATAATAGCATCTTCCATTGCCTTCCTTAGTCAGGGATCTGGGAGTCAGCCTCGCGAGCTATATACATTCATAGAATCCTGCTATCTTTACTCTCTCTCATCTATCTCTACCTCCACTTTAGACCATGTCACCTGGACCTTTCACCGGCCTACCAGATCTTCCTGATCCACTCACCTGCCTTCCTGTCTATCTTCTACAGATCACAGTGTGACTACACAAAGCAGGTGTCTGCAGCTCACATTCCCGGTAAAAAACCACTGAGTGTTTCCCACTAGGCCACCACACTCTGGTCCTTCCTGAATAGCTAGGTTCAGCTTCCCCTCTAGCACATCCACTTTCTCCTCCAGCCACACTAAACTTTTATCACAACTATCACAACTATGGAATAAGGTATAATCTAGCCCTTCACATGGATGGGTCCAGTTGCCCAGAACACTAATTCCTACCCAATTCCAGCCCTTCACATGGCCAGCTACTCTTCCACTTCCAATCCTCAACTTCACTATATAGCACAGTGAGGAGTTAGAACCCAGCTCCAGGACCAGACTAAGTAGATCTACCTCTACCATTTACTAGCTTTAGATCCCATATATGCTTTCCTGAGCTTCATTCTCCCCTTCTGTACAATGGGAGCATGATTTAGTATCAACTTCATGGCACGTGTGAGTCTTACAGGTAGCATGCATGCAGAGGCAGTTGAAGGTTCACACATGCTCTGTGCATATGGCGTGCAATACTAGCCTAAACCTTCCTCACAGAAGCCTTCAAAGAACCATACATAAAGTGGGGCTCCATTGTATAACAAAGGGATCTGAAGAGTCGGTGAAGGCAAGCCAGCGATGAACATGTAAATCTGAGAGTACACATTCATTCATTCCTTTATTCAACATATATCAGGTACAAACACATGTGAGGAATGGGCAGACTCATTCCTGTTCCCAAGACTGCTAAAATAAGAAACCAGACAGCTCAAAATCGTTTCTCCTGTTATGGATTTTGATAATGTGTGACTAATATTTACAGAGCTAATTGTCATGGACCATGCACAAGGAGCCTACTGAGTGCTAGGCACCAAAGAGAAAAAGTCCAACAAATCCCTACTTGAGAGAATGTGCTGCTTGTTAAAGGGGTCAAAAGGCAAACACGCTTCCAATCTGGAGCTCAATCATGGCGGCAGAAGCCAATAACAAAAGCCAGAGGACACTCTTTTCGATAAGGTGTTATGACGTCCTTTCGGAATAGGCGACACCTGAACGGACCCTAATGAAGTGAGAGAGAGCTGACCATTGGGTGGAAACGAGTTCCAGATGAGGGGGACTCCAACTGCAAAGACCCTCTGATTTGAGTTTGTTCAGAGAAGGGACAAGAAGTAGGTGACACTGAATCTCAATAGCTGAGGGACAGGGGATGAGGCTGCAGAGGCATCCAGAGTCAGAATGGGCAGGGCTTTAGGTTACAGTGACAACCTGAGATACTCCAAGTATGAAAATAAGCACTAGAAGTTTTTAAAGCCAGGAAGTGACACAAGCAATTTGGGTTTTGTTTTATTTATTATTGTTAGTGGGGGTGGGGATTGGGGTGGGGGGGTGGTTGTCTTCAGAATAGATAGTACTGAAAGTGATAGAGACAGATGAGAGCCTACCAGGGAGCAGTAGGGAATAGAGTGGGCGGGAGGTGCTTTACATTAATATTGTACCCTGGGGTTCTCTAATCATGGATTTAGAAGGGAAGAATGTTCTAGAATACAACAAATAAATACACAAGTACATAAGGAACCACCAATAGTGGAGGAAGAAATTGGAATGGAAAGGGGCCTAGTTATGTTATAAGTAAGAAATAGAAAGGCTTAAGAGAAGGTAAGGGGATGCTCCTGGAGGGACCTGGTCTGGGGACTCCATGAGCACTGTGCCCCCTACCACTCCTCCATATCTCTCCCTCCAAAAGCCTATAACTTCCTCTCTATGCCTTTACTATATGCTTCCTTATTTGCCCTCCAATTTGCCAAAAGATATTTAATCTAGAGAAGAAAGGACACATTAGTAGAACTTTTCATTTTCTTGCTTTTAATTTTTAAGAAGTCTATAACTCAATGCATTTGAATAGATTACTCTGAATGGAGGCACTCAATTTTAAGACCACCTTGACGAACAAACAAAATAAACAAAATTGTCCTGGAACAATCAATCTTCCCCCAACTCATTAAATTATCAGTCTTCTAACATTCTCCCTTTGGTTTTCCTTTTAACCACACTCTATCCCCAAGGTGACCTGAGAACATCACAAGGTGACATGAAAACTCTAGAGCCTGCTGGGATGATTCCTCTCAGCTTGTACATTAGTGGCTTTTGCGTAGCTGTGACCAGAATAACTGGGAAAGCAGCTTAAAAGAGAAGATTTATCTTGGCTCAGTTTCAGAGGGTTCGGCTCCTAATTGTTTGGGCAGAGCATAGTGGCAGTGGGGGCATGTGTTGAAGGACAGCTATCTACCTTGTATAGAACAGAAAGGACACATGATAACACACAACCCCCCAAAACACACCCCTGTGACCTACTTCCTGCAATTATTCCCACTTTCTACTATTCATCCCCTCCAGCCATGCTATGATTCCATCAAGGGCTTAATGCACACATTAATGGTCAGTGGCCTCAAGATCTTAACACCTAGTAGAGGGGCCATTGGCAACTGATGGCAATGGGGGAGGGAGAGTCAGTTTTCTTCAAGCATGCAGCCCCTGATAGGCTGCCACACTCCAGTGGTAGCCCCCCCCCAACCCATGCACACACCAGCAGCACTGTGCACTCAGTGGGTGTTAAAAAGAGTCTATGAAGTTGGGGGAGGGCGGGAAATATGGAAGGAGTCGGAGGGGAGAAAATAGAAGATGGATGTAATTAAAACATGGGTATGTATGAAATTCTCAAATGCAAAAAAAAATATAACTCTGGAAACACATCACAGACTCATCAGGAGGTGTGTTTCATGATGGTTCTCAAGCCAATCAAGTTGACAATTTACTTCAACCATCACAACTTGAGAAAGTGTAGAGTTATCTCTATTCAAATAACATTAAAAATGGAATGGATACATTTAAAATAACTTTTGTGAAGTTTTTCATTATCATCATTTTGTGTTGTTTTGTTTGTTTGTTTTTGAGACAGGGTCTCATGCAGCCTGACCTTGAACTGGTTATATAATAGAGGGTGGCCTTAAATCCCTGATCTTCCTCCCTCCATTTCCAAAGAGCTGGGGTTACAGCCACATCCCACCACACCCACCTCTCAATTACAAAACACAAACAGGAGTAGTTAGTATTGGGAAATTGATGGTTCAGATAAAGTAATGAAACTTTCCTCTTCTTCTTCCTATACCTTTGTTTCCTGCCTTTTGTCAATGGACTCTATTTCACTTTCAAACATAAATTTCCATGTCAATTTATCCAAAAAGAAACAAATGGTAACTGGGAAGTATTTGGGCCAACGAGGACCTTTCTCTGTCCCCTCTGTGGACTGATTTCCATAATGACAAATGAACAGATGAAATAGGTGCCAGAGGCTTGCAAATGACTAAACTCAAAGTGCTGACACATTTGTGAACCTTTCAAAGTGTACATCGAACATTCAAATGACTAATTAAAACAAACATTTCTCCCAGATGCCATCCCACGATTAGCCTCGAGCCTTCTGGGTATGATCATTTATAAACTGGGAAGCAAGCTCCATGTAATTTTTCATAGCAGAAACTTGAAAGAAAAATAATTATTTGTGGTCAGAGTTGGGGGTCTAGAGAACTATCTTGCTGTTGAATCACATTGTTAGCTTAGCACCCCCTCTCCTATATCAAGCTATGCACTCCAACACCCCTTTCCCAAAAAGCAGCTCTCCCCTAGCAATGCCCTTTTGATGGTTATGCTCTGGTCAGACACATCCAGGAACACACCTGTAAGTGGAAGGAAGTGAGCCAGTCTGACCTGAGCCAGCGCACACACAATGAAACAAGCTGTGTCCTTAGAGTGAACGGAGGGAAGTATCTCTACTCTCCATCTTAAGCCTAGCTACGCCTGGATATACATATGATTAAAATGGCAGGGTGCACAACCCACACCTGGGCAGAAGGCCCAGGTTTCTACTTGTCCATCAAACAAACAAGACACAGCCCATGCCCTGTCCTCTTCCAGGGTCCATGACAGGGAGCCCCAAAATGTTATCTAGTGTTCTTAGCGATCTCCCTTGACCCCAAGGCTCCCTTGCAGTCTATCTACCTTGCGCCTTCACTTCTAAATAAATCCCTCATTCCTTTTTCTTGCTGTTTGTTTACTTCTTCAGTTCTTTGAACAAAACACCAGGAACCTGGGATACAAGGGCTGTAGGAAACAGCCACCGGTAACATCACGACTCTCTCAAACTCTTTCAGAATCTATATAACAAATAACCCACAGTGTATAAATAAAAATGAAGAAAGAAAAGACTTGGAATCAGCCTTCCAGGGCTACACACCTATGAGAAGAAAACTGAGTATATAATTGACAAAAATTTTGTGCAAGGAACAAAGAAAATAATTTCCAGCTGGCTGAAAACTGCTTAATGAAAAATGGCAAAAATTACTGAGCGTGGTTTTCTACAGATGTTTGATATTTCCTTTAAAATGGTACACTGGATGGAAACATTGAATGAAAAGTTATAGCTAATCAAAATGTGGTCCAAATGACAGCAGTGTCAATGTTTATATTTTCCTGGGGACAGTTTCCACCTTAGGGTCCTCCAGCAGAAATCATATGAATCTCAAGCAGAACTTTGCCCACAGGCTCAGAAACCTGACTGTTAGCACATTAAAGAGTCCTTCTCTCAGAGCTGAGACAATAGGGTTAAGTCCAGAATGCCAGCATATGAATTTCTGTTGAGAAACAGTCTACACAGGGACTTGGACCCACCCTGAACGTGTTCAGGAAGCAACCTGGCTATGTTATACCCAGTACGACTGCAATTCCTTTCTATGGGAAGCCAAATAAAAGCAGGAAGTATGGAAAGAGGTGGGGAATGAATGTAGTAAGTGACAAGGTGTAACACAAATCTTAAAAGGTCTTATTAACAAGCCACAGCTAACCTCACCTCAATAACTTCTCAGCTGATCATGTTTCCTCAATCCTCAGACTGAAAGTTTCTGAGTCCTCACCCAAATGGATCTCAGCTGAACTGCTGTTAAAAAGGTTAAAAGTTAAAAAGCTCTAGTTCCTGGTCCTCACACCTTATATACCTTTCTGCTTCCTGCCATCACTTCCTCGGATGAAAGGCATGTGTCTTTCCCAAGCAAGACATGAGATCTCAAGTGCTGGGATTAAAGGTATGTGCCTGGCTGTTTCCAATGTATCCTTGAACTCATAGAGATTCAGAAGGATCTCTGCCTCCGGAATGCTAAGATTAAAGGCATGTGCTACCACTGCCTAACCTCTATGTTTAATATAGTGGCTGTTCTGTTCTCTGACCCCCAGATAAGTTTATTGGAGTGCACAATATATCAAACACATTTCCCCTTTTTTTGTCTACTAAAAATTTAAAAAAATAAAAAAGTTATAACTAATATAAGAAAAACTATATACAATAAGTACAATAACTATATACAATATATACAAGCATCAGGTGCACCTGGCCTGGCCTCTAGGGCACTAACTGCACTTGGCCTGTGCCAGGGTAACCCAGCTAACAAAACGACCTGAATTTCCCACGGTTTCCTATTAGATAGCCAGCACTCAGGTGCACAGCACTAGCTTCACCCGATGGCTTTTTTCTGTTGCATGACAACCAACCTACACATCATCAACACATTCTCTACAGATCAACGTCTTTTGTCACCTTCAAGTTGAATTTGGTTGGCCAGGGAGTCACTCCGGGCCTTTAAGGGGACTGCCTTGAGGCTGATTTTGAAGTTCAAGCTGAGGCACTGTAATCTCCTTGCCATCACAATCAGAATCACCTCAGATCCTTCATTTGGAAGTCCTTAGGGGTTAGGCTGCAATTCTGTAGCTCCCAGGGACTACCGATAATCTCACTGACCCTAGTGGTTCATCTCCCCAGATTAGCAATGGTCCAGAGAAGACAAAAATTTAAAACAACAGTAAAATGAAGGCTGTTTCTAATGAAAGCTATAATGCATTAGTCATTGAAGATGTTGAGGTAATTTTAAAATCTTTTATTGTTTTGTTTCTGCTAAGTAGACATTTAAAACAAAAAAAAAATTGTATTAGTTGCTTTTCAGTTGCTGTGATAAAACACCATTACCAAAAGCAACTTCCAGAAGAAAGGCTTTATTTTAGCTTATGGTCTCAGAGGGATGGAGTCTATTATGGCAAGGAGCCACAGCAGCAGGAACAGAAAGCCATCTAATCATTTGATCCTCACACAAGAAGCAAAGTGGGGAGAGGGAGGGAGGGAGGAAGGGAGGGAGGGAGGGAGAGAGGGAGGGAGGGAGGGAGGGAGGGAGGGAGGGAGGGAGAAGCAAAGGAGAGAAGAGCAGAGTAGAGGGAAGTGAGAGGAGGGAAGGGGAAGGGAGGAGGGAAAAGGAGAGGAGAGGAGAGAGGAAGAGGGAGAGGGAGAACAGAGGAGAGGAGAACAGAGGAGAAAAAAAAAGAGGAGAGGACATGAGCTTGCGCCTTTTATTGCTTCCATAACCTCCCCAAGCAGCACGATCAATGAGGGATCAAGCATTATGTGTTCAAATATATAAGTCTCTAGGGAGCATTACTTATTCAAACAGCCACAGCAATCTACTAATGTAAAGGTACTTCAACCCAATAGGAGAAAAGACCATCTCAGGATCAAGCAGCACCCACCCTTCACAGTACTGGCTTTCCTTGAATCAGGAGCACACCTGGTTATTCCAGGGTGGATGGGGTAGATGCAGGCTGTGGGCAGCACTTGGGAAAACCGCCTCCTCCCAGACCCCCAGTGAATATATGGTCCAGAAGAAACCTATGTGCTTTGGGCTCAAAAGTATCCTGACCAAGAGGTTCCAAGGAACTTTGTACATTTAAGAAATAGACATGACAGTCTTAAAAATAACTACCATGATTATTGGATTTGAGAAAAAATTTACAAAAATTACAATATTGTTATAAAAATTATAACAATACAAGCTACTCAATGAAATGCTTGCCCTTTTTTGCAGCTTATGTCCTGGAAAATACAGTCCTCAGTGTTACACCCCATCCACTCTTTCTCCTTCTTTCTCTTTCTTTCTTTCTTTCTTTCCTTTTTTTGTTGTTGTTTGATTGATTCTTTGATGTTTTTTGAGACAGGGTTTCTCTGTGTAACAGCCCTGGTTGTCCTAGAACTCTCTTTGTAGACCAGGCTGGCCTCAAACTTATAGAGATCCACCTGCCTCTGCCTTCTGAATGCTGGGATTAAAGGTGTGTGCCACCATGCCCAATTTTTAATGAATCACTGTTAACCTCCTAACAGCTAAATCCAATGCATGCATGCCATTGCTTATAGGACTAAGGTCTATGCTAACTACATCCTTTTTTTTAAGTTTGGGCTTTGGAGCCATGATTATCTCCCTGGCCTCTGCTAACTTCCAGAAACAACCCTACATCTACTTAACAGTTTTGTGCTCACTGCTTAAATCATGAATGGAAAAGAGGTTTCATCTTATTTATTGACGCTCACAGTGGCCTCCATGAACACTGTTGAGACTTCTCAAGACAAAATGCTGTGCCTGGCATACTATGTCTCCCATGAGCACAACAGGCTGCATGGGGCAAAACACGTGCCATGATTTCTTTCTCTCTGTCTCATTTTACATATTCCCCATGCTTTCATCCACACCTGAATCTTCAACCACCTTCTATCCACTGACTCCCGAAGCTCTTTCTAAACCGGAAGTCTCCCAAGTGTGAAATAAGCTCTCACAGACACCCTACTTCACACATCTGCAACTGCAGAGCCCACCACTCCTCCAGAATTTTATATTGTCACTCATGAGACCCTGGCGCACTTCTCACCAAACTCTACCTGTGATGGTCCAGCGATTCCTTCTTCCTCCCACAACTGACATTCATTACCCTCTGGGCCTTGTTTGTCTGGCATCTGTATCCTACCAACCTTCCTCCTGACACTGCTTTCACTTGGCTCCTTGTCAATGCTTTTCTAGACACTATAATGGCTCTCTAACAGACCTCCAATTCATCTCACAAAATATCGATATTATTTATGTGCTTCAAAATTCTACAAGATCTCCCTCACTTAAAAAAAAAAAAAACCATTGACATTGACTACAGCTGTTCTAAGGTATGATGACTAATACATGAAAAACTGCACATATTCCAAGCATGAAGCTCCAAGAGTTTTAACACACATATGCATGTGTGAAATTATCACAACAGTCAAAATAATGAACATACCTACATCCCATATTTCCTTGTGTCCCCTTTGCCCCTCTTCCTAGGCAATCTATGTGTGATCTAAATCCAGACAGCCCGAGTTAAAATGCTCATGGGAAAACTTCGGGGCGGTCACTCAACTTCTCCTGGTGTCAGTCAGATCACTAAAGTAAACGGCAGACAGAATTTGTTTCTTATCGCCTGACAGTTTGGTGATAATCATGCAGGTGTAGCTAGAGTCTCAGACCGCTCAGAGTCTCTTTCAATGGCTTTCCATGGAAGGGGAGTCCATTAGGTCAGCTCTTAGCAAAGGCACTGTACTGTCTTAATACTGCACCTCCACCCCACTGGCCCCTTGGTCGCCCTTATCCTTGCATATCTGTGTTCTGTGCACTTTTCCTACCAAGGAGTCTCATGGGTAACCGATGAAGATGTATTGAATTGACTTTGCCTAAATTATGGAACCTGCACAGTGGCGCTTTCATACATAATCCTGGGCCACTAAAACCTTGACTGCCTGCCCTTCTTCCTTCACCTGTCCTCTACCCTGTTCAAAGACCCCTCCCCCAATCTTGCCCAGCCTTCTCTGTGCTAACTTTGGATCTCTGTTCAAAACACCACTTTCCCAAACATCCCATACCAAGTCCTTTACCCCCTTCCGACCGTCCCTCCTCCCTTCATTCTTCTGTTTTCCAAGGGGTTCAGTACTCTTCAGCCTACAACAGATTCACCTCTGCACTTACAACTCTTCTCCTTCCACTTAAACCTAAGTTCTCTGAGAGGAAGAACCTTGCTTGTTTTGACACTTTGTAGGTGATGTACACACTGGTTGAAATCTCTCTGATTGATGCTCAACAAGGAACAGCTACTCCCATAAGGGTAGTAGACATTGTGTGTGCTCCAGCATGACCAACAGGCATGCCAGTTAATTTCCAGCTGGAAAAGCAGACACAGAACAAGACTTCCCACCTCAAATCAGGTCCTCCTCCATGCTCTGCCGGCGATGCCTTGTTTTGATTTACATTTCTCCTCAGAATCTAGGTTTTTTTACTTACTTATTTTACTGTGTGTGTTCAAGTGTTTCCCTTCCAGGTTTGTCTGTGCATCACATAAGTGCCTGGTGCCTGTAGAGGTCAGAAAGGGGCATCAAAGCCCCTAGAACTGGATTCACAGAAGGGTATGAGCCATCTGGGTGCTGGAAACCTGAACCCAGGTCCTCCAGAGCGGCCAGTGCTCTTAAGCACTGAGCCACCTTTCCAGATCCTCTCCTCAAGTTCTTGCCTGACTTAGATTTCTAGAATTCACTACTCCTCATGTCTGATTTCTCAGTTTCCTAAATCCGCTCTCATCACTGAGCATGCATTACACACACACACACACACACACACACACACACACACACCTTCTATTTGGCACACTTGGTCTACCTCATCCTCAGGAATCTACCAAAATTAACCCCACAGTTGCTGATTCTCCAATTCAAAACATACATACAGCTCCATCCATCCTGTTCCCTGCCTGACACTCCTGTAGTGAACCAGAAAGCTTCAGGTGAATTTACTTAGCCACCTTTAATTTATAACAATGCTTTTGTGTCTTAGCAATATTTTCCACCTCCCAATGATGCTTTAAAACTTTTTAACTCGAAGTTCTTGAGAAAACCTGTCATCTGTAACAACAATTCATTTGCCTAGACAATCACCAGGCTAACACCAGTTAAGCAAATAGCAGCTTGAATACCAAATGGGGCTGGTTCTGCAATAGAACGTGCAAGCAGCTTTCAGCAGGCATTTGCATATATGTGTTTTGTGCACTTTTCCTACCAAGGAGTCTCATGGGTAACCAATGAAGACGTATTGAATTGGCTTCGCCTAAATTATGGAACCTGCATAGTGGCGCTTTCATACATAATCCTGGGCCACTAAAACCTTGACTGACTTAAATGCAGTGCCCCAGTGCTCTGCATGAGATATATTTGATATAATAAAGTATTCAAACCCCGAGTCCCTGACGACTACAACGTGCTGTAAGAATCACCAGCAGTCTGTGTCTCAACGATGCCTTTCCTGGAGATTACTGGAGAATCTGTGGTCCTAACTACCCTAAACCTTTCGGCAGTTCAGCATACTTCAGTCTTACAAATCTCACCTTGGATCTGGTAAACACTAGCCTGAAAGATGCCGCCAAATGATTGCTCCAAGTTACCCAGGTACCACACCTTTGTCTGCTTATGTTGCTCTTACCAGCGAGTGGGCATGAAGGGCTGCGTCAGCAACTGGGTTCCTCACTGTCTTAGCCCACTGTTTCTGCTATTGTTCATTTATGATTTAATAGTGAATTGCTAAGTAGCCTCCTCACCCCTGTACTGAGTCTCCAACACACACACACACACACACACACACACACACACACACACACACACAATCACAAACACATAAAAGCAGAGATAATGCATCAATACTGAAGAAGAGCTGCCATTTAAACAGATTGGTCAAGACATGCAAAGGATAGCTGCTAGGCAATGGTCTGAGGAAGTAAGGGAGTGACTGCTTAAATGGCTTCCTATAACAGCTAGAAAACAGCGACCTGCCCCAACCTTCCTCTCCAGCTATACTTCTGCTGCACATGTTCACACTAATACTATGTTAGTTCTTTCTTCCTGTTGCTATAATTAAATACCCTGACAAACACAATGTAAGGGAGAAAGTATTTATGTGGGCTCACAGTATGACGGTACAGTCCATCATGGCAAGGAAGCCCTGGCAGACTTGAGGCCTCTGGTCACATTGCATCCATAGTCAGGAAGCAGAGAATGATGAATGTCCGTGCTTAGCTAGCTTCTTCCTTTTTGTGTGGTCCAGAACACAACCCAGGGAAGGGTGCTGCTGCTTCAGAGTTGGTGTCCCCACGTCAATTAACCTAATCAAGGTAATCTCTCACAAACAGACCCAGAGGTTAAGCCAATCTCAGTAATCTCTCATGGCTTTGCCCAAAGGGTTGTCTTCTAGGTGACTGCAATAGGCAACGGAAAAAAAAAATAATTCAACAATGCCCTTCTGTTTCTATTTTGTGAAATAATTTGAGGAGTACAACCCAGCTACAAACTCTGTGATCTACCATGACGACCTGCCTGCCAGATGCACTAGGGCAATAATGGCACAAAGCTTGGGGAGTCACCAACCACTATCCCTGACACTGCTCAGGTGGCCAAGAATCTGAAATGAGGTAGGCCAGGGATCTAGGGGAAAACCAAACACTACCATTCTGCTAAAGAAACATAGCCATAAAACAACTCCTAACAACTGTCTGCTATGCTCATACATCAGTGCCTTAACCAGCCATCATCAGAGATGTTTCCTCCTCCAGTAGATGGGGGCAAATACAGGTACCCACAGCTAGACAATGTGCAGAGTGACAGACCTAGGAAAACTCAGTCCTAAAAGGATGTCTCCACCACTTCCTTTCCTCAAGGCTTAGGGAACCACGTGGAAAGAGAGGCAGAAAGATTGGGAGAGCCATAAAGACTAGAAGACCTCAAGGAAACACACTTTCTACCACAACAGGACCAACATCCGTATGAACTCAAAGAAACTGTGGCAGCACGCAGAGGGCCTACACAGGCCTCTGACAGATGGGGTTCCAGCACTAAGAGAAGTAGACACGGGCCCCATCTTTAACCCAGAAGCTATCTCCAATTTATAATCATCCACAAATGAGAAACTTGTTCTTTTTAATGGTAAACCACTCTACATCTACCCAGCAGCAGATGGCCAACACAAAACAAACTCAGTGACATGCTTGGAGGTTCTTTGTCTCATAGTGCTGTGTCAGGGCATTTTTTAACCCTACAGTTCCTTTGTATATATATTACGGCTTCTGGTTTTGTGTGTTGATGGGATTCCTGTGTGTGAACATTGTGTGTTCCTGAGTCTGTGTACATTTCGTGTGCATTTCCTTTGGCTTTGTCTTCCATTTGTTTGCTTTCTCCTATTCTGGTTTGTTTTTGTTTTATCTTATTTTATTTTATGATTCGTCTTTAAATGTCTGTTTTCTTAGGGAAGATAAAAGGGGGTGGATTTGGATGGAAGGGGAGGTGGGGAAGATCTCAGAGGAGCTGGGGGAGAGGAAACTGTAATCAGAATAAACTGTATGAAAAAAATCTATTTTCAATAAAAGAAAAATAGAAAAAAAACAAACAAATACACAAGAGTTTCTGTCTGAAATGAGACTCTTCATAAAACATCTAAAATGCACTCTTTCAACTCTATTTCTGATTCTCCCTAATGTGCTTTTATCTCCTCGGCCATGCGGGCATGATAGGCTGCCTCTTAGCGGGAGGCCCAGGGACTCCTGTGCCCTGGCACTGGCGCCATTACGTAATGCTTTCACACGTGTGTGTAAGCTGAACTTACTGTCCAAGTGCAGTAGCCATTCTTCTCAATGTCGAAGTTTGTCAAAGACTATAGCTCTCCACTTGTGTCGTCTTTCTTGGGAAAGGTGAACCCTGCGGAAGCACCTGGGACACATGACATCCATCCATCTTAGAAGTCCATTCCCCAGAGCGGGGTAAATCTGAACATGACAAAAACCATAGTATCGCTTGGGAACCTGGGGCGAGACCTCCAGCCCAGCCCCTCCTCCCTGACCTGTAGATCTGAGATAACCAATGGTGTTCCCAGCCACTACGCTTAGGGGGCACAGTTTCTTTCTTATACAACAGTAGATATCTCATTCCTAAGGAGAGACTTCAAAGATATTGGGATGGCAGGCTTCCCTCCCCAGAGACATTTAGAGTGTCTTGCACAATATGTGATCAGTAAATACTTGTCAATTATTCTCTTTCACGTCACCAACCACCCATACCTGCCAGTCTTCCCCTCTGCGTAATCTGTATCTTGTCTTCTGTCACCCCAGGTAGGTCCTTTCCCACTTCACACTCATACCACGTGAACACATCTTCACTGGCCTCCCTGTCTCCAATGTAGCTACTGCCTCTGACGTCCATCCTTTCCACTGTGATTCAAGTAATTTGTAGGAAAAACACATCTGCCCCATTTAAAACCTTCCAGCAGCATCCTGTTGCCTAAAATAGACTCCACTCTCCTTGGCGCTGCATTTCGGGACTTCTCCCTGAGTGTGTATCTTGCGCAGGTCCCTCTCTTAGCTTTCTGCTTTGGTGATTGATATCACCTATTGCTTCTGCTTAACAAACCATCGGTTAATCCGTCCCTTGTTCGGTTTGCTGTTGTTTACTTCCTGAGACAGGGTCTCGCTCTGTAGTCCAGACTGTCTTGGAGCTCGCTATGTAGGCTAGCCAGGGCTAGCCTTGAATCTGTTGCCATGTGCCTGCCTCTGCCTCTGCCTCTTGAGCTGAGGTTTCTTCAGCACTTGGGTGAGCTCTACCAAACTCAGCTCATCCCTGGCTTTGTCCATCGTGTGTTCTTATTTGAAACTCTTTGAATTTATTCATGCTGGTTCAACTTAACTTACCCTGCAAGACTTGGATAAGAAAGCATCCCTCATAATTTAGCCAGCTGGTTGTCTTCTGTGCTCCCAAGGACCCTGAAGCTACCAGCATGGCCTCTTATGTGCTTATAAGATATCTGAGGCATCAGGTGAAGTTTGTATTTTTTTTAAAGAATTATGTTAGTTTTGATTACATATGTGTGCGGGGTTGGGGGGGTATTATGCGCATGTGTGAGCACAGCTGCTCAAAGAGACCAGGAGCCAGGGGTCCCCCAGGGCTGGAGCTACAGGAGGTTGTGAGCTACCCTACATGGGTGCTGGGAGCCAAAGGTGGGTCTGTGTCCTAATTACTTTCCTACTGCTGTGAAGAGACACCATAACCAAAGCAACTTACAGGAGAAAGTTTCAGAGGGTAAGTTCCTGGGCATCGCAGTAGAGAGCGTAGCAACAGGCTTGGCACTGTGCCATAACTGAGAACTTACATGTTGAAGCAGCAGCCATGAGGCCAAGAGCTAAGTGGGAATGGCATGAGCTTTATGAAACCTCAAAGCCACCTACAGTGACACACCTCATCCATCAAGGCCACATGCCCTGGTTCTTCCCAAAACAATTCTACCAACTAGGGACCAAGCCTCAAATATGTGAGCCAATGGGGGCTGTCCTCAGTCAAACCACCACATTCTGCAGGGGTGGTATAATTCCAGAACCGTCTCTCCACCCCCAAGATGTTTTCTTTAAAAAAGAAAAATAAATATATTTGTGTACAATAAATTAACTTTTTGGTGATGCAACAGAACACTGTTAGACGTAGACATGTCAAATAGGAAGCTCTTTTGATATGATTTGAAAGTAAAAATTGGTCACTATAAAAAAAAAATGGGTCAGTTTGCCTAGGAAGCTCAAGGTAATTCTGGGAAGGAAACAAACCCCAGCTATCAGTCTTCTAAAGTTAAAGCTAAAAGGCTAATAAGATGGCACAGCAGGAAAGGAATCTGCCACTCACCCAGACTGGTGACCTAAGTTCAATCCCTGGGACCCACATGGTGGAAGTAGAGGACCATCAGCGACAAACTGTCTTCTGACCTCCACATATGCCATTGTATGCATGCATACACACACACACACACACACACACACACACACACACACACACACACCATGGTATGCACACACAAACACACACATATGCGTGGTATGCACACACACAGACAAACACATACATATGCTGTGGTATGCATGCACACACACACACATACACACACACACACACACACACACACGCCATGTTATACACACACACATAAACACAAACACACACACATGCCATGGTATGCATGCACACACACACACACACACACACACACACACACACACACACACACAGAGACAGAGACTTAGAACAGTAAAATAAATGAATCAAGTTAGAATAGCAACAAAAGAAAGACAGGCCAGAATGGGCCCATGAAAGGCTAAACCACAGGAAAGGACAGGAATTTTTGCACAACACCACTACCAGAAAGAGCTGGGGCTAGACTTCTTCTGGTGGCAGCCACTGTCAGTGACATGGGAGGCTCTTCTGACACTCTGCCCAGGGACGGCACCAGGGAACAATGGGTGGCAATGAGCATGGAGAGCCTGAGCACCGCCATCCGTGAAGTCACTCAATAGTAGTTAGCTCAGATCCTGTCTCTCTTGACCCACACAGATCACTCTTCCCTTCCACTATCCCAGTCCACTCTAATGTCTCCTAAGACAAAACCAATGGAAAATCCAGATGTCAAAACTCCTTTCGCTCTGTTCTTTTCCTCGGTGTCTTAACATATCTGCAACCCGACCACTACAAACACTGATGATCTACTTGCAATATTGAAAATGAGACACATTTAGCGTGCAATAGCTCTGCAGTTTGTACATAAGACATATTGTATAGCTAAGACAAAGGTTTGGCGCTTCAAATTTAGACCTGAAACAATGTCTTGCTAGTTGTATCACAGTGGACAAATTATTTAGTTCCTGGGTGGCTTATTTTTGCAAAGGCAAACTGAGATTAATAGCAGTCCTTATCCCATCAAGTTACTGTGAAGAATAAATGAGAGAATGCATTAGAGTACTTAGCAATCGATAAATTTAACTTCTAAAATGGTCAGCTAAATGAGGACACACTTAAAACCTTTTTATATGAGAAGGTCAAACAACAACCCCACAAACTGCCTCCTGTTTGTCACAAGCAAAATAAACATCTAAGAAAAATACTGGAAGCAAGGGAACTTGAAATGACCATTTGGGATCTTCTGCAGATTATATAAACAATATAATTTAATCAGAAGCTCCTAGTGTCCAAAAGGCCTGAATGAATCTGTGGAGGAAATAGATTTTGTCAATCAGGACCTTATTGCAGGCCTACAACATAAGACACAGAGCCTCAATTAAGCCAATCAGAGGTCATATGAACTGGGGTAAGAGATACACAGTATATGTCCATTTCTTTGTATTATTTCCCCTACTGGCTTCCAAGACAGTGGCTTTAAGTGCAGATCTCTGTTACCTCTTATAAGATGGGTAGAATTGGAAGTCTAAGGAATCTTTGAACCAAATTTTAGCAACCAATGCTAACAGGTTTCACGACTGAGAACTATGATAGAGCTAAGTGTGATTGGATGACATAAAACATGGTAGGCTTTTAAAAATGGAGTACCCCCACACGAAGCATGCAACTCTCTATGATGGGTCTGTGTCCACTCACCAAGGAGCTGTCTTCTCCTGCAAATATTCAAATGGGCCTCATTTTACCAAAACAAAAGCAGGGCTGTACTTGCTGGCAAAAGTATGGCAACTTGAGTTCAATTCCCCAAAAGTGACATAGAGAGGGAAGAGGGGAATTGAGCCCTGAGCATTCCTGTGACTTCCACATGCCCACCAGGAGAGTGTGCCCTCACACACACATCATACACACAGCAACACAATAATAAAAATAAACACAATTTTTAAAGAAAAAGAAAACAATATACACAAATTTTCAAAACAAAGACATAAGTAGACAACTGAAATATTCATGGGGGGATTCCTTTCAATAGGCAGTGCCTGGTATGATGGTGCCTATAAATTCCCAGGACTCACGAGTTCAAGACCAGCTTGGGCTACATAGTGAATACCAGGCCAACCAAGACTACAATTGTAAGTGCCTGGTATGATGGTGCCTATAAATTCCCAGGACTCACGAGTTCAAGACCAGCTTGGGCTACATAGTGAATACCAGGCCAACCAAGACTACAATTGTAAGACCTTATCCCAATTAAAAAATAGCAATAACTCAAGTCTCTAGAATATAAAGAAGGACTATATGCAGATACTAATCTGTGTCTCTATCAAAATATTTAAGGAATTTGAAAACGCAACTAAAACGTAAACACAAGAAATGATAGTGAAGATCATGCAGCTTAACCCTTGCATTTCATAGAGTTAAGTCTAAACAGGCAGCATAACCTCTCATTTCTAACAGATGTAGGACCAGAACTCGGAACCCCTGACGGGTGACTTCCTGCCTCCCAATCACACATCCTATTCCCCAAGTATTATTTGAAGTGCATTTCAGAATGTCTCTAAACATTTACTCTCAATTTTTGGTGAAGCTGAACACTAAGACCCCGTTAGGTCCCCATCCTTATGTAAGAGTAGATCAATCTGGAGTTTAACAAAGTATAGCAGAATAGAAACACCACACTGAAGAAAATCCCCAGCCACAAGGGACCTCATTTCACACATGACACCCTCGGCAATCTGAGGCTTAAGCACACTGGAGCTATGAAGAAATGGGAGCATTCAACATTTGTTTTGTTTTTTTTTTTTTTTGTCTACATGCCCTCAGCACTCAACGAAGCACTAGGGATAAAACAGTCAGTCCCTCACAATACATGACAGGGTCAGCCAATATTGTTTTTTACAGTTTCCATGTTCTAGGCATAATGCTTGGCAATCTACATGAATTATCTCATTAACACATCCCATCTGAAGCCCTTGAATTGCGCTCTGTATTTACTGGCATTTTGTTGACACTGAATGAAGCACAATGAGCTTAAGTAACCCAGACATTCTCATGTATCTATCAAGTGACAAAAATAACATTTGAAGCAAGACTGCCAAGGCTACACCCTTCCTACTGGGCCATGCCGATTCCCAGCTACTAGAGGAGACATATTAAATGAATCCTTGCAAATGATATGTAACTTCCCATTGGGATGGCATGCACAATGGAGAATTTAGAAGGCTCAAAACACATTTGTGAGAAGGGTGAGTCACTACGAAACTATGATATTAGACCCAGGGAGCTGTCTGAGCTGTTGAGTGCTTACCATACAAACCTGGGGGTTTGAATTTGATTCCCCAGAACCCTCATAAAAACTGGGTGTGGTAATGCACATCTTTAATCCCAGTGCTGAGGAACTGAAGACAAGAGGATCCCTGGGGCTTGTTGGCCAGCAGGTCTATCTAAGTTGAGTAGTTACCCTGTCTCAAAGTAAGGTAAAACGTAACTGAGAAAGATGCCCTTTGTCAGCCTCTGGCCTCCCTACATAGGTATATACATGCATGCATGCATTTACAAATATGTGTACACACACACACACACCAAAAAGGGGGGCTCTATTTTTATCACCCATTAATTATTCATTACTTGACAATAGTAATGTGACAATATTTTTTATTTCAATATAAAATCTCATATTAACAAAATACATTTGTAGTGATGTGGTGGGGAAAATTTTTTTTAAGCTTTGGGAATTAACTACTAACACAAATCTGACTTTGTCTCTTCAAATTCTGGGTGCCACAGTAAATTTCCTCTTGTACTATTGTGAACTTGAAAACATGGCTCTTCAAACTGTCCAGTCCTGTCTGTGCGGACACCTTTTTATGTAAACCAAAAATGGTCCCTTCGTTTTCAAATTCAATTCACTATACGCTCACTGAAGTTTGCCAGACTTCATTATATCTCTTTTTCTTTGCTGTAATTTTGAAAATTTCCATCATCGATCAAACCAGCACATGCAGGTCTGGTTTTACAATAATTATTCATACCCATAACTATAAAAAAGAAAACAAGATATACCCCCACCCCTCAGGTCTGATTGATCTATGCCAAATGACAGCAATTAGGAGACATATGGACACTCTCCTCTACCTAATGGAAAGCTGACTGCCTCACTCCATCATGTTTTCCATCCAAATCTGTTTTAAATGAACTGGGAAAACCATGCAGAGCCACTTCACACACAATGCCATTTGCAGATCACCAGCAGAGGGACATGGGGATGAACTTGTATCAGGCCTCAGCCCTGTGCCCGGGCATGGAGATGTACCCACAATAAGGAAAGATGCTGCAGCTAGCATGTGTCCTCAAATCCCACACGCTGGAAAGTGAATTCCCAATGCAAGCCACAGTGTTGAGAGGTGGAGCCTCTAATAAGTAATCAGATGATGAGTACTCCAGCCTCACAGGTAATTGATCCTATTATCAGGGCAGTGGGGTTGCTACAAAAGGGAGCTCAGCAAAGCCTGTCACTCTCTGGCTCGCCTTCCCCTCTCACATGGAGCATTAACAGGAGGAAAGCCCTCAGCAGACACTGGCATCTTGATACTGAAGCTTCAAGTCCTAGAACTACAAAAAATAACTGTGTTGCTTTTATGAACCATTCTGTCTACGATACTGTTCTATCAATATGAAACTGCCTGAGACAATGGGTCACTCACTCTTCCTGCTCACAAGGGCACTTCAGATGACCAAGTCATGTACCTGGAAAGGCTGCTTTCTCATCTGACACGTTTGGTTTGTTGTTGTTTTAATTGTATCAAGCCTATCCTATAGCTCGGGCCGTGGAACTCTTGGACCCTGTGAAAGTCACATCTCTGGATCCCATCCCATTCACTCCCAAATGACAAGGCCAACTACATGATTCTAAGCTTCCTCCTATACTGAAAACTCTATACAAGAAAAGCCTAGGGTCCCCCTATATTGAAAACTCTATACAAGAAAAGCTTAGGGTCCCCCGGCTTTTTCAGAGTCGCAGTACGACTGGTGTATGAACAAAAAGAGAATGGGCTTGGAGGGCCAGAAGGGGACCCACTATGCCTCAGGCAAGACCTCTCTGGAACTCCAGCCCTGGCTCCTTCATTTCCCAGGGGCTGCCATGGGTCCCTGCTCCTCCCTCGGGGAGAGACAGAACCTTCTCTGATACACAACATGGTCAGGATGGCCAATCAGAGCAGCTACCAAAGGCTTTGGCCAAGGTCAAAGGTGCTACGCCAGTGTGCATGCTGGGTCCTCCCAGTGCATCTTAGCGCCCAGACAGTCTCTGGGCAGCTATTTTTGTCCTCACGCCCTGAGCTCCTCTTTTCTACCTTCTTATTTGTCAACAGAGTGTACGAGATTGACCCATCTGCTGTCCGGTCTATTTTTGCCATCTGTAGACAGAAACTGGCAGTCAGAGTAGGTTGAAATGAAGGTCTCTCTCTCTCTCTCTCTCTCTCTCTCTCTCTCTCTCTCTCTCTCTCTCTCTCTCTCTCTCTCTCTCACACACACACACACACACACACACACACACACACACACACACACACAATGACTATAGGTTGAATTGTTCCTAGTATTGCCCAGTGATTTTGCTCTGACTCCCACAGTTGTGGGGGGGAAAGGAAAGCATCTCACCACCACACAGAACATCACTACTCGCTCACTTGAGGATAAAAGTAAAGAGAGCAAGCCTGCTGCAGCTTTTCATGATGAGCCAAACCCAGGCACCACCCTGCCCCCTCTGAAAGCCTACACAGCTGGGCTGAAGCAGTCACTCTATTGCACAAATGGAAATCCGTTCTCGGGAACTGAAAGCATTTGGTTTATTCATTTTAATTGAAAGCTGCTTCCTCTGTCTCTCACTTTAGATTGTATTCCCATCATTCTGGTCAAAAAGGGGAGAGCCAACCAGTGCTGCCTAACATGGGCTCCAGATGCCACACTTAAGTTCTTTCCCCTGGAAGATGCCTGAGGTCCGGCTCACAAGAAACCCTCTACAGTGGACTGTCTGGCTGCCTGTGGCTCCACTCTGGTCTCCACTCAAGAATTTCAGCCATGCCAGGTGTATAGGGTCATCCATCAAGCTGTCTCCAGGAGTTTAGCACCATGACTCTATCTTTTCTCAAAACTACAGAAAGAGAGACGGTCTCAGTGCCTGGAATATAAACTAGGAATTTCTCAGGTCATCCTCATCCTTCCACCTGACCCAACAGTTCTAGATGCTTGGCGTGTTCAAAAGCTGCACAAATACTGAATCAAGAGAACCTCTGGAAAGCAGTCATGACTTGTCGGTGACTTAGTGCTCAGACTATGACCGTAAATGTAAATGACTCTCAAACATGAACGAACGAACTCTGTGTACAATGAGGCCGTGAAAGCTGAACACTCTTTGCCAAGCAGCAGGTGGCTACAAGGACTGAAGCAGAGCCAGATTCTGAGGTGACTCTGGACCAAATCCTAATTCTACAACACACTGGATGACAGTGGAAACCCTGCCTCAGTTTCCTCATCCATGAAAAGGGTTAATAACTTTTTATTTCAAAGTTATTCTGAGAACTAGAAAAATGTAGTCACGCCAGAGTATCTGCAGGGGATTGGTCCTTTGGTCCTCGGATGCTCTAGAATAATAAAATCTGTGGGCAGGACTAAGAGAGAGTGAGATGGCTTCAGTCAGTAAATTGCTTGCCTTACTAGCATGAGGATCTGAGTTCAATCCCCAAACCCCATGGAAAAGAGCGGAGGCATGGTGGCACATGCTTGCAACCTGCAATGAGGTAGTGGAGATAAGCAGAATGCTGGGGCTTGCTGGCTAGGCAGCCTAGCCAATTAGCAAGCTCTAGGCAAAGGAGAAACCTTGTCCATAGAAATAAAGAACATAGCACCCAAGGTTGTCCTCTTGTCTCCAAACACATGTGCATACATGTGCATGTGCACCTGCATATGCATGCATACACATATATACATGCATATGCATACCAATGGATACTCAAGTCCCTTATATAAAAGAGCATGTTTTTACATGTACCCTACGCACAGCTTCTCATACAATTTAATTCATCGGCAGATGAACTGCCTGTAACACCTAATACTGTGTAAATGCTATGTACAGAGTTGTGCTCTATTGTCTAGGGTGACAAAGGAAAGTGTGTGCCTGTTCAGCACAGATGCCATTTTTGGAGTAGTTTTGAGTCATGCCTAGTTGAATCTGTGGATGCAGAACCTACAGATACAAAGGACCAACTGTACTTGACATGAGCCAATAACAAGTCTGTCCTTGAGTTGGGTATCACAGTTGTCACTTGCTACAAACCATTTAGCCCCCCTTTCTTGCCTCTCCACCTCAACCAGAAACACCACAGGAAGAGACACAATCCAGCAGGTGCCATGCACACGCGAGGCCTTGCCGAGACATCTTCTCAGTGTTAACTAGGAAAAGATAGCGAGTGTGTCATAGCCAGGCACGCTTTTCTGTGCATCAGCATCAGAACCGTTGTTCACCCCAGCACTGTTTTACAGGGGCTTCTTCAAGCAAACCTGACAGGTGGACACGTGAAACACCTGGAGAAGACACGAGTGAACATGGGAAGTGGTGAGGGTGGAGAGGAGAGAACACAGGAAACATCAACATCTAAAGAAGAAAGTCAATTCCACAGTGTCCCTCCTGGCTTATCCCAGCTTTGGGTTCTGGATACGCCACGCCCCCCTCTGCATACTGCTGCCTTCCTGTTCAGATCAGTGAGAGGTCGTGGTTTCTAGAGTAGTATTCCGTTAGAAGGCAAAACGCTATGCTCCCAGGGGCTCCTGCGCGTGAATGATTAGACTAAACAAAACACAGGTGCAAAACTGATGCCCAAACCTGCTTGCCAGACGTGAGCACCTGCTTCCAAGTGTCGATTTGAATCACAGAGAATGACAGCCCCTTTAAGGTAATCTACATACCGCTATAAACTTGGATGCTCATGAATTCACAACATTGGGTGATTCCAAAAACCACAGGCAGAAACAAACATGGGAGAGTTCTTGATTCTGCCATGCTAGTTGCTCTCACAACAAAACTCTGTGTTTCCGAAGGCTCTGTCATCTATAAACAATGTGCACATGTAATCCTGACACTTAAAAAGATTCCTATCTTAAAATTGTATTTGCCTCCTGGATAGCTCGTTCTTAGTGACCCAACTCATGGGGCCTCCAGGCCAGTACTAATTGAAAAATCAAATGTCTATCCTTTAATAATGATCCCCCATAAATAGTTCCTGGGTTGAGTCAGAGTTACAGTGCACCTCCTTCCAAGGAGACAAAGAGACAAACTCATGCTGTTCTCACACACCAAACGCATTTCTTTGGCTCAGAGATTGTTCCCAAACTAATGATTGCCAACCTCTTGCCACCCCCATCCCGTGCGCCCACCTACTGCCATTCCTATTCTGTCAGCTTTGGCAGCGGTGGGTGAGCTATTACATCCAAGGGGGGGGGGGGGGACAACTTTTTAATCCTTCCTAGTTTGGGCACCTTCTGCATTGGGAGCAGAATCAAAGCAGCTCAGATCTCCTCTAGGCAGAATCAGAGCCTCAAGGATAGAAGTGGGAGGTGTCTAGACACGGTCCCACTTCTGTGAACCAGCTGTGCACAAGACAGACCCTGAGCTCCCCTGCAGACACAGTGCATCCCTAAGTCACTCTAAAGGCAAAAACAGATGCGCGCGCGCACACACACACACACACACACACACACACACACACACTTAGGAACAAAAGCCGGAGAGTGTAAACAGCCCATGCTTTATTCCATGTTATATGTTATAAAGACAATTCACTTTCTCAGGGTGGGGGACTGAAGTTGGAAAGGAAAAATTGAGTGAGTAAAACCCACCTATCCCAGCAATCAAGTGCAGCCTGCGGTTTTATAGACAGCAGTCTGTTATAGAAGATAAGGTATGAAAAGCTGAAGATTGGAAGCCATAAAGTGTCTCAGTACCACCTGAGTAAGGAAGCTTTGGTAGGAGAGGACATCAGACTGCCGGGAAGCTGTAACAACACTCACGTGTAGGTTTCTGCCCTGCAGAGAGCAGAATGCTTTTTTTTTTTTCTCATTTGTGTAGAACTAGCCTGAGTCATGGAAAAGATGACTTTGGTGGGGCTTCTATTCATGTGGCTGGAAAGCAGCATGTATTTCTTCCCCTTCTGGAAAACTTGAATCCAAAGAAGTAACTCGGGGTACCCTTTGGACCAGGGTATTTATTATCTATTGAATAATGGAAACTGGCTGCATGAAGTGCACTGTGTTTACAGAGGTAGGATTCTGTTTTGTGTGTTTTGGTTTGGGGTTATTTTAATTCTGCTTTTGTCATGGTCTAACTTGGGACTGACACTTCTTGACATTCCAAAGTGTCCTGAGACATTGTACTCAAGGTGCCCAGTCATATGCTCTTGGGAGATGGATCTTGCTCTGTAGACCAGGCTGGCCTCGAACTCAGAGATCCGCCTGCCTCTGCCTCCCAAGTGCTGGGATTAAAGGCGTGCGCCACCAACGCCCGGCACCTAAACATCACTTAAAACTACCCTAGAAGCAAGACTTTGGGAACTCTGCAAAATAACTCAAAGATGCTGTAAGAGAGATTTACTTTGCAGTGAAACCCTTTTCATAATAATTTAAGATGAACACATAAATAGTCATCCTACTTTTTTTTTTAATCCTAGGCTAGCAAAGGTTTGGATCATACCAAAACGTGGTGAGCTTTCTATTATTATTAGTCTCTGTTGTATAAACTACTGGTGCTTATTCATTCCAAGGGCTCTCTATCCTCCTAAGTATATAGAAACTCCATAAGGCATTTCCACACAGGAGAGGGGTCCTGTGCTGCTGTGATTGACACAGTAAAATGTATACAGAAGGCATCTACTATGCAACTTCAATGTCAAGGCAATGAGAGCTCATGCCTTGGAACAGAACATTAGAGGCCACGTGCTAAGGTTGGATGGCCTCACAAAAAGAAGGTGCCCTGCGTATCCCCATCCCTCTGCCTTGATTCAGGCTTCTTATGAATGAGATACTCTTCTCTTGTGCTGAATCAGTCAGATTTCCGAGTATATTTGTTATGGAAACATGCTCTAGCTAGCATCTCCTGGTAAATACACACCTAGTTTACAGACAAAGAAATATAAGATGTATAGTGCAAAGCATCTGTGTGGAGTTATATGATGTAGTGTAGGGCTGTGGGAGAGGAAGGCTTTAAGGTCTAGTGTCTAAACTCTGAATTCTGACTTTCATCCTCCTCTTCTTCACCATCAGGACCACTATCACTGAACATCAACTCTATGCATTGAAGTCATAAAGACAACAAGGCAAGATACACAAGGAAAAGTCCAACTTCATAGTTCTTATTCACCACGAGCTGAAATAAAAATAAACCACTCTTAAATCACTTCGGTGATAACGTCACTTGCATTGTCTTTGCTTCTGATCCTTATAGTAACTTCTAAACCTAAACGTATCCAGGGTCAAGAGAAAATAAAAGCAATATAAAGCTGAGACACAGGATATCGCGGGGAGCGATCATCAGAAGTTGACTTTTCCTAGAGAAGTATGAGGACCCAAATTCCAATCCCCAGCACCCACATAAAGAAACTGGGTAGGATAGCACACAGTCCCAGTGCTGGGGAGGCAGAGACAGAGGATGTCTGAAGCTCACCGCCCAGCCAGCCTACACCAATCAGAGAGCTCCGGATTCAGAGAGACTTTGCTTCATATATAAGGTAAAACCGAAAAAAGATATCTGAGGTCAACCTGCTGGTCTCCAACACTGATTGTGTTAGTCCCTAACCAAAGAAAGTGGGGAAAGATCCACCAGCTAGCACACTGCTGAGGTACTAGCCTGCTCTGTTGTAAGAGATTTCTGTGAATGTGAAAGGAAGCTTATTCATGCCTTTGAAAATGTAGTTAGGAAATTAGGAACAATGTTTCCTGATGTGATTTCATGAAAGAAGCCCATGTGTTTCTCAGAATTCACAGACCATCCACATGTAGGCAAGCATGCACACGCACACACGTGCGCACACACATACACACACACAAAGCAAACAACAACAACAAAAACACCATCCCCAATTTTATGCCATTGTATAAATCATGATGCAGTTATTTAAAAAAAAAAAAAAAACTTCAGGATACTATTGGCCAAGGTTAAAAGAGGATGTCATAAGGGATCTGGTAAGGGAGATAATTTGTAACTGGGATTATTATCTACCTGTTTATGATCTAAAAATCACTGGTTCTTTTTTTTAATGACCGAATTTAAAAAAAAAAAAACTAAATTGGATGACAAGATAATGTAACATAATGCCTTGTAGACAATATTAGCAACCACTGTGTGTACTTCCTCAACTAAATGCTGGTGTCAGGCCATGACTATAGGACAATTTACGGAGACAACGGAATACATTATTTGAACTTGGTACTGATGGCTATCACATCCACAGAGTGATATGTAATATCTATAAATTTAATCACCTTTTCTTCCAAGCTTTAGCCATTCTACTACTTATAAAACAAGAATCATTCAATATAAGATAGACCCAAATGGCTGTTTTGTATTCTGTCTTTCCATAGCACAAACTATCTGGGATTCCTGCTTCCAAACTGTGAAAATGGCACAAGAGCAGAATCCTAAAGAGAGGGAGCTGGACACTCCCAGCCCTCCTTTAACTCTCTCCTTAGCTGTTCCTATAAACACTGGAGATCACCCACACAATCTCCTGGTGACCTCCAGGCCACAGAGGCCAGGGAGCATTCCTGTCCAGTCCTACAGAGGTCCCCTCCCCCCACCTCTCACAGACTTCCTTGGAACTGCCTAAGAAATACTGGTTGTTTTTATAACCTTCACCTATCAATTATAGGCAGAGGATGTGGAGAGAGGTAAGGTGGGAAGAGACTGAAAAAGATTATAGACTCAATGTTGGAGCTAAAGAGACAGCAAAGATGCTCCAAACTCATCACTTTGCTGGCGAGGACTCAGGATCCCCGAGTTTGGCCAAATCCACCCCAGTGTCTATCTGCTGACGTCAGAGCTGTGACTGGCTCTTTTTTCATCATTATGTCCCAATCTGGAATTGAGCTCAATCAAAACATGGTTTAATAAAGGGATTAGTATGCAGTGAATAAATCCAGTCAGCGACTTGGAAAGCCCCAATGCCAGGAGCAGAGCTGTCCTCTGCAGTGGCCGGGCCAACAGGCAGGATCCCTGGGGTCTAGAGCTAGCCTGTTCCATTGGATCTGGCAGGAAAACAACAGGGGAATGAACTGCGAGACTGGGGAAATGCAGCAAACAGAGCACTGTGTTGTGAGAGCACAGAGAACAGCACAGCCACATACAATGTCAGCAGCAGACCTCAGAAAAGCTGACACACCAGAAGAGCTCAGCGGAGACTCGGGGGTCAAGCCTGAGCAGGAGAATCAGGGGAGAAGACAGACAGCTGCAAGGTGAGGAAGACACCTCTATCACAGAGAGCCTGGGGGAGGGGGATCCTAACTCTCTCTACAGTCAAGAAACACACAGGGCTGCTGAGCTGCTAAAAAGGCTGCAGCTCAAACCCAGATCTTCCCACTACAGGTTTGGTTCCCAACCACCACTCCAAGTGGATCAAGCCCAGGCTCCCTTAATGAGGTACACACAAGGCTGTAAAAGCCAATTGAGATCACAGTTGGATCTCAAGGAGCCCACGAAGTCTGGCACACAGTAGGTACTTAACTTGTTAAATGAACGAACAATGCACAATTAAAGATCAACAGTATTGGAGCTTAAATCATGAAAGTGGGGGCCTCAGAAGCAAAGCCTCTCTGACTTTGTCCAGCCCTCCTAATTCCCATGTTTCTCATTCTTGCCTAAGACAAGCCATGGAGACAAGACTTTCCCTTCCTAACTGCAATCATAAAGCAAGCAAGAACCCCTTTCTACACAGCCAGCCACAAAAGCTAAACACATTTCTCTAACATCATCCCTTTCTATGTAAGAGCTGGTCATAAAGAAGTTTTCTCACTGCCATATCTATAGTTGGTTTCGAAATGCCATTCCAAGGCTGACATGGTAGCTCAGTGGTAGAGTGCTTACCTAAGATACATGAGGCCCTGCGTAGGATCTCTAGCTCTGGAAAACAAACAGAAAACCCCAGAAGAGGACCTGGCCCATACCAGGAGGAAGAAATGCTGAAAAGCAAAAAAGAATCTGGACAGGCCTTGCTCAGCTTCCTCACCCAATCTTTCCTACAATTTCTGCTTAATTGCATTTCCACACAGTGTCTTTGCTTCGTTGAATCTGAACATAAAAATAGATATTTTCCTTGGGTCTTTAAATCTTCATTCAGAAGGCCTCTGTGCCACAGAAAGCTGTGATCAAGCAAATGTGTTAGTTTTTCCTTTCCAACCTTTCTTTTGTTATATTTGTGCTGGTCGTGACTCATATGAGAAAAGACATCACACAATCCTACCACTGCTGAAAATTCAAAGGCCGCTTAAGTCCTAGCCCATCATTACTTTATCCCATCTACCTCCCTCCAACAAAACCCCTGCTGTAGATCATCTAAACACCAGTAAAGACCCACGGAAAAATAGAGCACATCTTACCAGAACCCCAGCCTGTCTCCATAGCATCTATCCACATTAGTATCCCCTCAAAACTTCTGGGAGAAGCTTAAGTCTTAACCGACTTTTTCTATCTCTTAGCCCCACCGTTGTGACCTGGTGAACCCCTGGGAAGGATGAAGAGAGCACAGTTAACACATCTTCGTGGGCAGTTCACAGGTGAAAACTTTAAGATGTCTTCCTTGTCAACACACAATCTGATCGACGCCAAGAAGAATCAGAATAAATTTTAGCGAAAACCAGGAAGTTGGCATCCTGCTTCTAAGAAAGAGTCCAGGGCAACTCGCTGGGTCTCTTGCTCTTGATTTTGTTCTGTTTCCCCTGCTGTGAACTAAGTAGAAGGTTAGAAGTCGATCTGTGAGAGTCAGTTGTTCCTATGTCTGGCTAAGTTTGGCTTCAACCCTAAATTTTATTCCTAGGTAAGGTGTGAGATGCAGCACCACTGAGTGCGTTATAATGGAGTCTCAGGCCACGTGTCTCCAGAAAGTTCCTCTGCCTTCCCTTTGCTAAGAACAAAAACAGAAGTCAGCCTCCTGCAGCTACAGAAACAGGTATCTCATTCCGTGGATATCTGGAAGCTGCAGATGAGGACTTCCTTCGATGGTTAAGAAGGAAAGAAGAAGGGAGGGCAGGAGGGAGGGAGGGAAGGAGGGAGGAAGAAAGGAAGGAAGGATTCATAACTACAGAGCAGTGGTTCTCAATCTGTGGGTTACGACCCCTTTGAGGGTCAAACAACACTTTTACCAGGGTCACCTAAGGCCATCGGAAAACACAGATATTTCTATCACAATTCATAGTGGTAGCAAAATTACTGCTATGCAGCAACAAAAATAAATTCTGGTTGGGGGTCCCCACAACATGAGGAACTGTATTAAAGGCTCACAGCATTAGGAAGGTTGAGAACCACTGACATGGGGGGTTAAAAGAGATGGCTAAGAGCACTGGTTGCTCTTGCAGGAGACCAGTTTAACTTCCAGCACCCACATGGTGGCTCAAAACCATCTGTAACTCTTAGCAAAGGATCTGCTCTCTCAGGCACTACACACACATAGTACACAGACATACAGGCAGGCAAAGTATCCATATACACAAAATAAGAATAAGTAACTATTTTTTTAAATTCATGACCATAGTTTCTTCATATCATCCTAGTTTTTTTTTGTTGTTGTTGTTTTTTTTTGTTGTTGTTTTGTTTTTGTTTTTGTTTTTCGAGACAGGGTTTCTCTGTGTAGCTTTGCGCCTTTCCTGGGACTCACTTGGTAGTCCAGGCTGGCCTCGAACTCACAGAGATCCGCCTGGCTCTGCCTCCCGAGTGCTGGGATTAAAGGCGTGCGCCACCACCGCCCGGCCTCATCCTAGTTTTTACTCACTAGACTAGACTACAGAAATTATTTTAATTCCTTCAAATTCCTAACTGCATGGTTTCCTGCAGCCAGTGTCCAATTTCCTCATCATAGTGGATTTCTCCTACTTGCAACTCTGAAGAAAAAAAAAATAAAAGACTATGTTTCATTTCTCAGTATCCATCACAGGGTATCCAAGACAGGTTACCCTGAACTTGGTCAGACCTGGTAAACGTCTATTGAGAAATAACTATTGAGGACCCTTTCAGAGACTGGTTTCCCATCTCCCACCCACCACCTACCACCCCACCCCACTCCACCTACCACCCCACAGCCATCTCTGTCTTTCTCTCTCTTTCCTGCTCTACTGATTGGTTGACCATCTCCAGGAGAACAGATAATGGCTCCTGGTTCCATTAAAGACCACTAACCATTCCCTGTTGCTCTAGCCCTCTTAAAAAAATCTGAAGGGGAAAAAATGTAAGCTAAGTTAGAGAAAGCATCTTACATCTGTTAAGGGTCAAACTAAATATTTTAAGCTTTATGAGCTATTAAATCTGCACCATCGCTGCTTAACTCTGCAGTTAGAGCTCAAATGCCCATAAACAATAAGCCACAGCCCACATTTCAATCAAACTTTATTTATAAACAAACAACAAAAAACATAGACAACAAGCAAATGAATGAGCCAGGCCACATTCCAATACACTTTTTATTTATAGAAGTCAGTGGACTCAACTGACCTATGGATTATAGTTTTCCAAGCCTGGCAGTAAATCTTGGAAGAAATGAAGAAACATACACACAATTTCTAATCATTTTTCCAGCTAAAAGGAGCAACACTCAGTCCCGTGTGGCCTCTTTAGGAGCAAACTAAGAAAGAATAATAACATGAACTCCAAAAGCCAAAGCCAAAAATCATAATGCTTGGCTTATTGATTGTCTCGTCACTAGGCAATCATTAGACTTCATTTAACATGATGCACATATGGCTGGTTTTATATTTAAATGCAAACTGCATGTAATCAATCTACCAATATGCTTCAAAGCCATAAATCATGCCACAGGAGACTTTAGACTAAAAATTATGGTTATTTCCAAAACTTGACGCCTAGAAGACACATTTTCCTAGCCTGTTTCAGAAAGATTTCTCCCTGGACAAAGGTAGCCATGAGAAATAAAGGGGAAGAGGTGGTAAGCATCACAGAAACACTGTGGGTGCTGAACTCCCCTGGCTTAGGGATGATGTCATTGTTAGGTGCCTATTTAACACACCAAAGTGGATCTTGCCACTGGGTTCAGCCTGCATACCCCACCCCTACCCTAGGAGCCCAGGGAGTTGGGCTGCTCTTCCCTATATAATCCAACCATTTTGGTTGCCTGCTCTTTTTTGTGCCTTCCTGGCTGATACACCTAGTTCTCCTCTCTCCCCTCCCCCCTTTCCTCATTTGGCCCAGCTCAGTCTGGTCATGTCCACACTGGACCCTCCCAGATGTCCCTTCCCCCGACTATGCTCTCTCACACATCTACAATAAACTTTCTCTTCCACCATACCTAGGAGCAGTCATGTTTCCTTTCTTTTCCTTTTTATTTCCTTTGTTCATTCAATCATCAACAACACAAAAGAAAGGTCAAGTCTCAGACCCCAAAGGTATCAACAGAGGGCCTTGACTTCAAAGCTCCAGTCTACAAGGGGATGAAGGAAGTCTTCAGGGTTATAACCTACATTTTTGGTTATAACGTAAAACAGAAAAGCAAAGGACACTTCCTTACCAGCCACCTAGAAACTCTGACACAGGCATTGCACCTCTGCTTTGGATCCTGCTGGTTCTGCAGAAAATATCCCCACCCCACCCCCACATACACAGTCATCCTTCCAAGAGAGCCAGGAATACTGACAGATGCCCCCATGTTATTCAGTGCACACAACCCACGTGTGCACATATACATATTTGCATGAACATGCACACACAGACATGTACATGCATACCTGAACACTGGCTATTTTATACTCAGGATAATCGTTTCAGCTCCTCTCCAAGCACTTCCTAAACAGGAAAGTAAGTTAGATTTGAGGGGTCTGACTGTAGAGAAGAAAAAGACACGCAGCCCTGCCCCAAATCAACAAAGGCTGCAATGTGTCCCCAGGCACTTGGAGACTTGCACAGATGCAGACATTCTCAGGCACTAGACACTGCCCTAGAAAGAGGATGGCATTAGCCTTGGAGTAAGGAGTCTCAGACAGTCAGCCAGAATTGGAGAAGGTGATGGTCCTCACAGGAAGCCCAATGCCTTTCAGGTCACAGCTGCTCTGTCCCCACAAGTTAACAATGGCACACACCTTCAGGGCAGTTGGATCTTTACTGCCAAAGGAAGAAGTGATCGGAGGGGGAGAGGAAAAACAGAAGGGTGGTGGGCTGAAGGGATGAGCCAGTTCCTAGCAAGGCTCTCAGAGGTTCCATTATTTCACTTCTTACCCTGGCTCAATCTTCTTCTCTCTCTTCAGATTCAAAGGCCACAGTAAACAGAGGACATGGACAGGAAGGGAGATATTACAACAGGCTGCAGATGTGACAGGAGAATCCTCCACCTCCCTGCTCAGGGGCCATTCAGTTCTAGGATCTTCGACAGCAACAACAGTAGCATCGTTCTAACTGCTCTCAGAACAAACCCCACCACGTCCTCCAGTGCAGTCCCGGATTGATGACAGATAAATGAGACAATGACTGGAGGGTAAGCCTGTCTCACACAGCGGTAAGTACTTCTGATGAAACATGGAGAAACAGGAGAGAGAAGAGAAAAGAAGAAGAGGAGAAGGGGGAAGGAAGAAGGAAAAAGAGGAGGAGGGGAGGAGAAAATAGAGAGGAGAAGAGAGAAGAGAAGAGAGAAAAGAAGAGGAAGATGGAGAATGAAGAGGAAAGAGAAGGGAAGGAGGAAGGGGAAGGGATGAAGGGAGAGAAAGAGGAGGAGAGGAGGAGGGGAAGAGGAGGGAGATGGAAAAGGAAGAGAAAGAGTAGAGGAGGAGGGAGGAAGGGGTAGGAGGAGGAAGAAGAGAGAAGATGAGGTAGAGAGAGGGGGAAGTGGAAGTAGAGGTCAGGAGCAGTTTCCAAAAGTGGCATCTTTTGACTAGTCAGTGAGAAGATGAACAAACAGGTCAGTAAAGGTTTCTGGGGGCTGAGGAGGCACTGTGGGGGGAGGTGGTAAGCCACCGAGCCAGGGCAGTGGGATTGATTGCCACTGCAACATCCAAGGACAGCCTCCTTGTTGGGCCAGAGAGAGCAACCAGCCCTAGAGCACATCCCCACCCTCATACAAAATGTTTCTGGTGGAGGACCAATGTGCAGTCCCCGCCACACCCACACTCCATCCTCAGGGTCCTATGTGGGCTTCCAGCACACTCTTTTTCTAGCTGGAGAGGATAACACAGATGGCCTTCCCAGGAAGGAGGTCACCATCTTTGTGTCCTGTTCCCCGCCTTTCAGATATCAACAGACACACGGACAAGGGACAGAGTGTGAGACAGCCAGCCAGCGGCTCAGGATTGGCCCTGATCGGTCTGCAGCCATTCACCAGCTTAGGCCAGCAAAGAATGTCTCTTTTACCCTTCCCATCTGGAGCTGTTCCCATGTGACCTCCACCACACCCGCATCTGTCACCTCAGGGCACCTCCTCAAATAGTGTTCCTACTGTTGTCATTCACCTTATGGATAATTGATAGCATGTCAAGCCGATGCTAAGAAAAGAACAAGGTGGTTAGACGTGTGCTCGCTATAAATAGACCCACGGCATGACCAGCATTTGCCAACTTTTGAGCAAAGGCCGGCAGAAACCGCAGCAGTGAAGGCTGCAGCTTCCCCTGGGTCCTCAGGCGAGCTGGCTTCAGACTGCAGCCACCGACCTGAGTGAGCAGCTGCCTTGAAGACCCAGGGGCTGGGAAAAGGCCTGCACCATTTGGGAGCAAACTTAAAAAGACCAAATATCCTGAAGCTGTGTGGCAGCGGCGAGGGGTATTACGCAGCATAAGCACACAAACACCACAGACTGGAGAGGACTTGACTTCATCCTCCCATTAAA